>NW_001914889.1:57144-102655 GCF_000208925.1 Entamoeba histolytica HM-1:IMSS | reverse complement strand
TTTATTATATTTATTCTGTTTTATTTTTATCATTTCATCTTTTGTGATTTGAATTTTCATGTTTTACCAACATCATTTCAATCAATTAATTTAATAAAGATAATAAATGATAAACAAGATAAAATAAGAAAAAGCAATAAAAGAGAATAGAAATGATATAATTATTATAAATACACAAGGAATCAAACAAATGAAATGAAAATCAATAAACAAAATAATAAAATTACATTAAATAACAACATAATAAAAGAAATAATCATCATTAAAATAATAAAATATTTAATATGAGAAAATATCAATAATACTAATACTTTCTTTTTGTTTATTGAAGATGAAATAACAAATAATTTAATTATATTCATTATTTTTTTTTTTTTGATTATTTAACGATATTATCATCAAACATTCTAATTGATTATTTATGAATAAATAAAAATATAATCATTGTGACTAAATAAAAAATAATTGTTTAATGGAAATTAAAAATTATAATAATAAATATATTTTAAAAATATGTAAAATTATTTATTCATTTTTTTTTAATTCAATCATAACATTACAAAATTATTTATTTAATATGTTTGAATTTCAAACCAATAAACAAAAACAAACTGTCGTGTTAAATTATAGATAAATTTATTCATTTGTTTTTAAATATTTTCTTATTCCTTTTAATTCAAAAATACATTTTTATGTAAAATTAAATAAAAACAGTATTAATAGAAAATTATCTTATAATAAAAGATTTAAAATGGTGTTTATGTAACATTCGTTAAAATATTATATTTTTTAAAATATTTTGTTGTTTTTCATTTAAATAAAATAATGTGAAGAAAATTTTAAAAATGAAGAATTGAAGATATTTATTTCAAATGAATATGAAATGTTTTTTTAACAATAAATAACTTCAATTCATCAAATTGATAAATAATTATCATGTTTAATTATTATTTAAACAACTATCAACTAAAAACAATCAATGAATATAAATAAATTAAATTATTTATCCTTTGAAATATAAGTGATTGAAAATATATTTTGTAAATTCAAAATGAAGAAAAATGTTCTGAAAGAAAATAATAATGCAAGATCATAAACAAAATGAACATAATGAGAAAGAAATAAATGAGATATATTTGTTATTAATACATCTGTATTACAAGATAAAGAAAGAATGAAAAATGTATCTGAATAAATAGTTGATTATATAAAAATATAAAAAAGAACTTTAAATAATTGATATTGTTTTGAATTTCAACCAATGTTTTCATAAAATAATAAAATAATATAGAATATTTTCCAGTATCAAACATTTGAAGACATGATTGTATCATGTTAATTAAATATTATTATTCTATTCATAAAGATATTCATGAAGAAAACAAAAGTAGATAAATAATGACAAAAGTGTTGGAATTTTTATTGGAATAACTGTAAAATATTCATTTCCAACGTGTTTTGTTGATTCAAAAGATTCATCTTGTTATGATAATACACAATGATAAAATGAAATTGTAAGAATGATATATGTATAATATCATTGCCATCAATTAATGTAGAAGAAGTGCAAAAAGAGACACGGTTTATCATAGCATTATTGAAGAAAAAGATAAAAAAGATAGAAACATTAAACAAGAAAAGAATGACCAAAGAAATAAAAGAATGAAATATATAGAAGAAATTAACTATTGTGATTTGGAAATTGAAAGAACTAAAACTAAATAAATTATTCTTCATAAAAATAACAAGAAGTAAAATAAAATAAATAGAACACAAATTTACCAAGTCATTTGTATTTGTAAAAAAGACATTGAATTTATTGACCAAGAAGAACTATAAAATAATTTGTTAGAACTATTCATCATAAAGAAGAAATATTTTAAATAACAATAAGTATGTATAATGTTTGAACAATATTAGAAAGACGATATGATTCTATTTCTGAAATATAATTTGATGAAGTAATTAAAAACAATGAATAAATTAATATATGATATGTTAGTTTATATTTTAAATAAATAATAATTTAAATGAAATAAATAATAAATGAAATACTTAATGTAAGAAATATGAATATTAAATAATATTTTATTCAACAAAATATTAATTATTTATCATTATTTTTATTTCATTTTGTTTAAATAGAATTATTCTCATTAATATTCATTTTATTAATTTATTAATATTAGTTATTTATTAATTTGAAAATATAACAAAGAACCATTCTTTCTTATTTATTTTCTTTATTTGTCCTTTATTTGTTTATAATAGAGAATGTGGCAAAAAGAAGGCGCAACATAGTGAGAAACCACAAAAATATATGAAAACAAATAACCAAAGAAGAAGAATTTCACATCAACCAAGAAATATAAATGATAGAAAAATGAGTGAAAATATTTATTATTTGTATTATCAGAAATACTTTGTTCATCTCATTAACAACTGCAATATTATTAATTATCATCATAACTCCCATAACATTGATGATATGACTCAGTTCACTCATCATTTCATTCATAAGCATAATAAGCATTTCAACAATAATTTCAATAGAAATAAATATCATAATAACACACAAAGAAGATACAAATACTACCAAAATTAGAAACAAAAATAACAATAAATGAAATGATAGAAATACAAAATCATGTTGGAAAAAACTCTTTGAAGAAGAAATTAAAATATGTACACCACAAGAAATAGAAGAGATTAAGAAAACCAATATCAAAGAATATACATCATCAGCAATATGTAGAAGATGGTAATTTCTTACATGAGAAAAACAAAAATAAATAGAATTGAAGAAGAAACTATTAATAATATGAAGGATTGAAGAATATAATAAACAATTCAATCTAATAGAAATAAATGATAATAAAACATATAATAACTATGTAATGAGTATTGAAAATGATGATAAAGATGATAAAGAATTTAATAAAGAAGAGAAGAATATTAACGAAGAGGAAGAATAAAACAATGAAAAGAAGAAATGAGTAGAAGAATTCGAAAAAAGAATAGAGGAGAATATGAAAGAGAATGAAGAAATGGAAAAGGAAATACAAGTAAAAGAATAAACCATTAATAAATTAACAAAAGAAATTATGGCATTAAAGAAGATGCATGAGAAGGAGATAAACACAAAATAAGAATGTGATAAAAATATTTACATTCCATGCTGAATCTGAATGGAAAAGGTTTGAAGTAAACAATTTAACACAACAACTATTCTTCATGGAAGATAAATTATCTAAATTAGAAAATAAAAACACACAGGAAGAAAAGAAGAAATATGAGGTAAAATGACAATATAACAGACTCGTCTGAAACACAAATTGTAAATAACCCCTCCCCAATGTGGTAGTAGTTGATGAAATATCATTAAGTGAAGATAGTATTCCAAAAAAAGAAAATTAATGCAGAAATCCATTGAATAAATGGATATTCAGCATAAGAGGATCAAAACATTTAAATTAGATAAACAAAAAATAAAAATAAAAATAAATGAAGCAAACAGATAGAGAAGAAGAAATTTTAACACTTTATAAATGTTTTGTTTTGAAATTATTTGAAAGAAAATTAAGAGTCAGATTAAAGAAGAAACAATGGAAAGATTAATACAAGAATTTGAAATTAAAGTAAATAATATTAATGAATATAAAGAAGTATTAAAGAAGACATTTAAAATAAAGAATGAAATTAATAGAATAATTAATAGAATAATGGAGGAAGAAATAATAACACATCAATGGAATGATAATGAATTAAAAGAAGTAATAATAAAAATGAACAAGAAAGAGAAAGAATATAATTGAAAAAAAACTAAAGAAGAATTTAACGAAAAGACGAAAGACTTTGAAGAAAATACATTAAAATAATTGAAGAAGGAATTAAAAACAAAAACATAATTAAAGAAATGAATGAAAGATGTAAAATTACAAGAATAATAAATAACAAATAAAACATAATGAAAATACAATATATTAAAGAAATAGAAATTGAATTGATGTATTGTTTTGCAAATAATTGGTTAAATAATAAATTATATAAGAAATTAAGATGGGAACAAATAGAAAGTATAATAAAAATGATAAACATCAATGTAAATAATGAAAATGAATATATTAAATATATTAAAATATCACATAAAATAAAAGAAAGCACTAAACAATACATTAAAGTGAAAGTAAATGATATAATAGAATGAAGAGTAGAGTGTAAATCAATAATAAAAAACATCATAATAAAGAATAACTCTACTGAAACTGATGAAGAATACCTTAACACTCTCATCAATAAAGTAAAAGAAATGAAAATAGAAAAATGTTCAAACATTAATTACTACTTTCAAAGAAAAGAAGCTGATCAATTAATAATGGAAAATAAAAAGCAATTAATTAAGTATTAATAGAACTAGTTTCTGTTGTTCCTGAATTAGGGGAGACTAATCCCGTCTCTTCATCTTCTTCTAGCAGTCTACAGAGTATGTTTGGTTGTGATCTCTGTAGTATTCAATGCCATCCATCATGTTCTTTGTTACAAGGTTTTTAATTTCTTTGATGATGTCAATGTCAATTTTTAATTCTTTGATTAGTCTAATACTTTATTTATTAATCCATTTACTGAGATGGATTGAAGGTGGCACGTCTGAAACACCACACATAAACCCTAGTACAAATTCATTCTTCGACTCTCCCAGTTATTATCTGGTTATGACGGTGCCTTTGAATTAGGAATGTATTAGGGAATGCTGCAAAGGGTGCAGCAAGAGAATACAGTAGAATATTACATGGATGTAATATAAGAATCTACTGAAGTGTGGGTATGACTAAAAGAAAATTAAACATAATAATATAGTACTAATGAAATGATTGATTCCTTCTCCCATTCATAAAATAAGAAAAATGAAATTCCTTAAAATTAAGGTAGAAAACAAACAAAGGCTTAAAAAGAAGAAATAAGCAGAAGCAGTTTGAAAAACCTTAATAAGAAGAAATAAAAGAAAGAAATGCTTTCCTCAATTTCCAATACAAACCTAAATGATAGGTTCAACAAAGAGATTACTCTTTTTTAAACAGCGAAGGGATTAATCTCGGCTAAACTAGGAAGAATAGATGAAAAATCTATTAACACTTAATTAATTACTTTTTTTGATTGAATATACCCCTTGTTGATTGTTATATCTTCTTTTCTTTTACCTTCATACTTCTTGAGTATTTCTGAATATTCTCCTTTTTCACATTTACATGTTATTCTTTCTTGTATATAACTTATTGTTATTCATTTATATTTATTATGAATTTAATAAGAATAATAAAGATTATTCAGAAAATAAATAGATAAAAAATTAATTTATAAAACTATTGAAAATATTTGAGTTTGAACTTATGAATTTATTTTCAATGGAATTAGAAAGATTAACTGAAAAGAAATTAAGATTTGGAGTAGGGCAATATGAATATATTATTCAGTTTAGTATCTCAAAGAAAAGTGGGTCATTATTAGATGATTTATTTGTTATTATGTCATACAAAAATACAAAGGATGGATTTATGAATGAATACCAAGGCTCAATGAAAGTTTTTTCTGCATTAGAAGGATTAAATAAATTAACTCAAATTATTAGTTGTAAAGAAACTGAAGAAAATGGATGTCTTGTTTCATTTGAATATGGTGGAGGAATTATGCAAATTCTTCTTAAAAAAACAAAAGGTATTGATATTGAAAAAAGGAAAAAACAACAAATTAAAGAGACATCATTTGTAGAAAATTCAAGAGAACTCACAACAACTTGTAAAGAAGAACTGAAAAAAGATTTTTTAGAAACAAAAATAGAAGTTATAGAAAATAACTTTGACAAAATGCAAGAATATTGGGCAAAAAAAATAGTTGAAAGTGATGAAAAAGAAAAAGAATTACAAAAGGAAATTAATGAAATAAAAGAGTTAAATGAAAAGTTATTAAAAGAAAAAGAAGAGTGGTATGAAGAACAACAAGAACTTATCATTTGGAAAGAACAAAAAGAAGAAGAGATTAAAAAATTAAATGAAAGAAACGAAGAAATTATTGATATTTTAAAAAGTTTAAAACCATCAGATAATACCAATGAAGAAGATAAAATAATAATTTCAAAAAAAGAATATGAAGATATTCAAAAACGAATAGAAGAATTAGAAATAAAATGTAATTTCAAAGAAGAATTAGAAAATTTAAAGAAAAGAGTTGAAGAAGTAGAAAAGAAAATTAACAAAATGGATATTAATGAAATAAATGATAATATAAATGAAGTCAATAAGAAAAATGAAGAACTAAATGAAAAAATCAATGAATTGAAAGAAGAAAAAATGAAAAATGAAAATAGTATTGAAGCGAGTAAACAACAAAATGAATTAAAAGTACTTAATGAATTAATTAGAGAATTGCAAGAAACTATAAATACAGTTGAGGAGAATCAAATCAAAAATGAAGCAGAAATTAAAGAACTTAAAGAAGAAAAAAATCAAATAATTGATTCAAATGAAAAAAAAGAAAAGAAAAGTAAAATTCCAAGAGTTATAACATGTACTGAAGATGTTATTGAAATTTGTCAAGTAATAAAGGAAAATAAAAAAGAAAAAAAATGTCTTGTTATTTGTCAACAACAAACAAATGAAATTGTTATCAATGTTATTATTGGAAAGGAGCCATTTGAAGGAATTTATCATTGTAGTATTCAAAATATATCATTTAATATCTTAGGTCAAATAATTGAGTTAGCAGAAATTACAAAAGAAAAAGATAAAGTTTATATTGAATATAATCAAAATAAAATTGAATTAAATTTAGAAAACCAAATGGAGATATGGCCAAGAATCGTTAAATTATATCATTATATTGGAAATGAATCTGATATTCTTTTAGATGGTACATTTGAATATACTGATGAAATAAAAGATAATAATTATCAACTCACATTAATTGGAAATGAAGAAAAAGAAGATGAAGAAGAGATATCTCATTCATCATCAACATCTTCTTCAGATAAAATAGATAAAGACAATGCTGAACTTATCAAAGAAATTCAAGACAAAGTAAAAGAGGTGTCAGTTAGTCAACCTAAAGTAATAAAAAAACCCAAAACTGTTTTTGTATATTCATCATTACCAACACAATTCCAAGGAAGAAGAATACAACAATTAGGAAAGAAAGTACCACATTATAAATTTACTGATTTTTGGAATGGGTATGGAAGTTGTATAACTCCAGATAAAATTGTATTATATTACATTTATGAAAAAGAAGAATGTGATTATCAAAGTGACTTAGAAGCATTAAAAATTGTTTATCCAAACATTCCAATAATTACTGTTATTTTAAATTATCCAGAATATTGTCTTGCACCACCTAAAACTAATGAAGAAGATGTATTTGTTATTGATGTTATTTCTAATATTTTAGAAGATGGAGGGATGTTACTTCAATTTATAAATGAACTTACTAAAGATGAGTAAAGGAAAACGGTAATGCTCAATCTAAGAATTTCGTTCATTTTGTTAATTTCTTTACTAACAAATAATAAAGATAAAATTTAAAATGTTATAAAGGAAGAATAATGAGTTAAAACAATTTATAAATTAAATAAACTTTTCTTTCAAAGAAAGTATTTGAGATCTTAGTTTTTCATTTTGTTTTTGAATGATTTGGATTTGTTTTATAATTTCAGAATTTTCTTTTACTAATGCTTTTTCTCTTTCAGTCATCCAACCAGTAAATTCATCAGTAATATAACAAACACTACAACTTGCATTTGTATTTGTTTTTCCTTTAACGACTTGAAATACTTCATCAAAGTCATTTGGATAAAACTTACTTATTACTCTCATTTCTTGACGAATAACACTAACTAAACTAACCAAACTTTTTTCTTGGTTTAAAGCACTAATACCTCTTATTGATGTACTAAAAGAAGTAGGACCAGTTATAACACTGACTAATGTTCTTTCTATAAAATGAATAAATTCTGAACAAAATTGTTTTTCTCTAGGTACTGGAGAATAAAGAATTAAATGGTCTCGTTTAGTTGTTTCATTAACGACTTTTTGAATTTCAACTAATAATGATGGATAAGTAGCAAAGGGAATAAATAAATATCGAAGATATAATAATGTAGAAATTGTTCTTATTGCTTGTTGTTCTCCTCTATTTGACTTTATTTTAAAAAAGATGTTTTTTATTATTTCACGAAGATGAGCAGGAAAAAGTTTTTTTGATTGTTCTACTAATTTAACATAATGCCTCATTCCTTCTCTAAAACATGAACGATATTCTTCACTTTCTTTTGGTAAAGAAAATCCATCAAGATAACGTTTATTAGATTTTAATAATTCTATAAACTGTAATGTTGAAGAAGCAAGAAATTCAGAACAATAACGACGTAAATACTCAGCATAAATTTTAGTAAACAATGTATTTCCTCGAAATATTTGATTATTTATATTACAGCTATCAATTTCATCATATGCTAAATTAGTTAAAAGGTCAATAAGTTTTCCTCGAGATGAATAAAACTCTAATAATACTTTAATATGGTAAGGATTTCCATCATTTTTTATTAACTAAAAAAGCATTAGTTTAAAAAGAAATAAAAATAAAATTTCATTTAAATCATTAAATACTTTTATTTTGGTTAAATTGAATGTTTTAAATAATATTAAAAAAACACAAACTGCATTACAATAAGAATTTAATAATAGAGATGGAAAATTAAATAAAAATTTACGCATCTCTTCTTCTTGTGATTTTTTTGAATTTCCTCGATGAGAACTTGTAAATACTGTATATGAGTCGTCTGGTAATACTGAAAAATTGAGTATATCTGTACTTGAATAACGATATGTTCCTTGAGAAGGAGTTGTTGAATAAGGGTCAGGAGTTTTACTAGTATCAGAAAGGAGCTGTTCATTTAAAGAATAAATGGAATTCTTTCTTTTATCTCTTTTAGAGACTTGAGGTAAGAAAACGTCTGACATCTGATAATTTTGAGATGGTTTATTGAAATTACAATCAGGGCATTTGGTTCTTCTTCTTCAAAATAATGAAAGAAAAAAAACAACCTAAACAGACAAAAATGATTTAAATCTTATTTTAAAAAAATTATCAGCGATAACTTAACAATTTATTTATTTCATTTAGAGACTCATTCTTTAAAAATAATTTATTAAATTTTGTTTAGAACCTATTATTTTCAAACAATTAAAAGAATTAATTGATATTTCTTAAAAACGAAGGTTGAACGTTCATTGTCATCACTGTTCCTACACAAAGTAATGATTGTGCAATGTAATATGTTATCATACACCAAAATCTCTTTAATGATGATGGTTTATTAAAAACCATTTGAAATAAAATTAAATCACTAAGAACAAAATAGAAGTATCCTATTGAACAAAGGAAACGGGATAATAAGTTGTATTGATTTGAATTGAATAAGAAATGTAAAGATGAATAAAATGCAGTAACAATAATTGTAGCATAAAACAAACAACCTACTTTTAAAGGAAGTTGTATTTTAAAAGAAAAGACTGATAATAAGAAAAAAACAAAAACAACACAAGTCAACAAAAATGGAATAATGAAAGAACCAATATCAATACCCTATAACGATGATTTCAACGAACTATACAAAAAAAAAATATTTGAATTTTACAACAAACTGGAGAATTACTAAAAAATCCTAATGAGTTAAAGCAATGAGCAACAATAAAAGAAAATGTTCCTATAAGAAAACAAAGTTGTGAAGAAGAATATTCTAATACAAAATCACCTAAACAACACCATATTAACCCAATAATCATATAAACTTCAAATGATGTGGAATATTGAATACTAATAAAAAGAATGTCAAAAATAATTGGAAGTGACTTTATTAAAGATCGTAATATTGGATATTCTTTAATTGAATTATTAAATAAAAATATTAATGCAAATATCCATCCAATTATTATAAGAAGAAGTTGCATGAGAACTAAAAATTACTAATTAACGTTAAATTACAGTTCTGATTTTTTTTTATTCAAATTGAGACAAATTAATAAGATAATTAGTCTATAAATATATTATATAAAACCCATAATTTTTTTTCATTTTTTATTTTTTTTAATATCTATAAAACAAAATTAAAAATAATAGAAATAATATGATGATGAAATGAGTCTCCGAATAATATTGAGGACAAATCTTTCGCTCCTATCTGATTGTTTCTTTTTAGTTTTATAAAAATTATTAAAAATATTTTGTTATTAAAAAGAGAAAAATCTTTGTTTTGATATTGTTGAGATTATTCTCTTTTTGTATTTAAATCTCCAAATCTTTTTTTCCGTGAACTTAAAAATAATTATTAACAAAAGTATTTTTTTAATAAAAGATAAATAAAATAATGATTTAATTTTTGAGAAGTTTTTGACACCAAATATAGAGAATAAATGGAAAACAGTTCACAAGACGTCGATCTTATAAACGAGTTTTTACAATCTTAAAATTAACAGATTAATGGAAAAGAAACGTAATTCAGCTGTTGATGGTCCTTTATCATCTTCAATGATTTTGGCTGCTGATAAGACACAATATGAAATGGCAACTGAGGACTATGAAAATACTATATTAGTATTATTAAAGAGTAGATTATTATTAAAGAAAATTATTGAACAAAAAATGTATCAAGACCGTATTAAGAGAGGTAATTTAACTGCTAAAGAGATTTCTGACCTTTTGAAAAATCAAGGAGAAGAAGAAGACGAAGATTTCATCTTGAAAATTACTGATCTTAGAAGAACATTGTTAAATGAAATTAGAAAGAATGCAGGACTTGAAAAAGACATTCAAGATATGGAAATGAGAATTACTTTATTAGTCCAAAATGCTGGTGCTGTATTAACCAAAGAAAAGAAAAAGAAGAAGAAGGTTGCTGAAAATGCACAAGTTAAAGAAACCATTTCAAATGATAAACTTCAATTATATGGTAATTTGTTTTATTTACTTCAATCTGACCCAGTCTATGTAGCTCGTTTAATCAATTGTATCTCACAAACTGAGTCTGATGTTAGAGAAATTGTAGATTCAATTATTTTGACATTGTATGGTAATGCTATGTCAGACAGAGAAGATTATTTGATTTTAAGTGCTATTAAATTGGCTTTGGAACAACAAATGTCTACATTAACATCTCTTTGGACAGCTATTCAAGATCAATCAGTTATTCCTCAAATGATTATTGCTTATACCAAAAGAACACAAGGAAAAACATTTTTAAATGAAGTATTTGGTCCATGTATGCAAAGATTTAATAGAGAATTTCCAAGTCATAGAAAATTAAATCTTGATGGAAAGAAAATTTTAGATGAATTAATCAATGAAACTGAACAAGCTACTGGAGTTAAATCTAATTTAAGAAATGTTCCAGTTGATAAAATTCAAGATGAACCAGAAATTAAGAAAATCATTTCTGAAAGAGTAACATCATTAAAAGAAGGTTGTAATATCTTTTATGATACTATTATTTCAGCAATTAATAAATATCCATATGGTTTAAGATATTTATGTAAAGTTATTAATGAGAATTCAATGGAAGCTTTCCCTAATACTACCGAAGCAGAATTATTATCATATACAGGTTATTTCATGTTCTATAGATTTGTTGGTAATTATATTGCATCATCATCAAATGAAACACAACAAGGATTTGATGCTATTCAAAATATTTTGTTGATTAACAAGATTCTTCAACAATTATTCCAACAACAAAGTCCATTCCCAGTAAATGATACTAATAAATGGATGGTTCCAATGAATGATTGGATTTCTGAAAGATGTGAAGCTGTTAAAGTTTTCTTGAAAGAATTTACTGATGTAGAACCACCAGAACAAAAAATGCAAATTGATAAATATATGGCATTAATTCAAGATGTTAAACCTACTATTCTTATTGAACCAACAGAAATTTCTATGTTCCATACAGAAATTAGAGACCATTTAGATGATCTTGCACCAAATAAAGAAGATCCTTTACATAGAATTATTGATGAATTAGGTGATGTTGAACAATATAATTCTAATGAAACTGTTACACTTACACTTACTCCAAAATATATTTCACAATCACTTGAGGATGAAGATCAAACTCTTTATAATAGAACTAAGAGTTTAATGCTTGGATTCTTTAAAGTTATTGCTAATTCTGAAGCACAACCCGTTACTCTTGAAGATGTATTAACAGAAACAGAAAAAATTGCTAAACAAAAGAATAATGAAACAGCCTTAAAGAATATTGAAGAAGTGAAAAAAAATATCAAAACTCTTGAAGAGAAAAATTTAGTTTCAAAAGAAGATGGATATAAGGCATTACTTAAAGATGTTGCATTAGAAATTGCTAATAGAGCTGAAATTAAAGAACAACAACAAAAAGAATTAACTCGTCTTGAAGTTAGTATTAAAGCTACATTAAAGAAACAAAAAGAACTTCAAGATGTTTTAGCATCATACAAAGATTATTGCCAAACTTGTGTCCAAAGAGTTTTCCAAGGAAAAGGAAAGAAAGGAAAGAAAACAACAGAAGGTAAATTATTTAAACCTAAAGAATATTCATACAATGATTTGGTTAAAAAGGGTGTTATTGTTTCATCTGTTATTCCAAAAGGAATGAGAAAAATGACAAAAATTATTATTTCATCTGAAGAAGTTGGTGTGTTTAATGTCCAAGTTAAATTACCAGCTATTGCTTCAGAAAATGTTGATATTAAATTAGAAGAGTTACTTGAAATGAGAGCTAAAGGAACAAGAACATTAGATATTAATTCACAAATGGAATTAGATGTTAATATGACTATTTATGTCATGAACCAACTAATTGCAAAATGAATTTATTTCGTTTTTTATCTTTAAATTATTGTTTCTTTTTATTTTCAAATTGAATTATTGTTATAAAATTTTTAAAGTATTTTTATTATTATTTTTAATTAAATTCTAAGAAGAAGTTTCTTGTATTATTTGAACTAAAGTGATTAAAAGAAATTTAAAAACCAATTTAAAAAAATTGAGTTTTTTTAAAAAACATAATGAGTAAGTCTTATTTAATTCATGAATAAAATAACAGAAAGATTTGTTAAAATTGGTTACTGTATTTAGCAACAGTTCATTTGAAAATAACAAAATAATTAATATAAAGAAATGAAACAAAAATTAAAAATTGGTTATAAACAACTGAGTGTTATAAAAGATAAAAATAGAATTTAATAACACCTTTAGAATAGAAAAGTAAAGCGAAAAATAAAGGAAATATTCCTTTCAATCCATTTAATATTTATAAATGTATTAAATAAAATATTATTTAAACTATTTAACTTAATAAGTAAGGAAATTCAATTATTTTTGTTTATTCAACTTTAACATAAGTACCATTAGCAATTTCCTTTTCTCTTCTAGCTTGGACATTTGGTTCACCAACCATTGATTGTTCAGTTGCAGTATACACAGGTTCTTTATCAAGATCTCCAACTTTAATTTCTTTAGCATAATCATGAAGTTTATCCCAAACTTCTTGAGTATTTTTCATATATTTAGAATATGTCTTCATGAAGCCAGAACAAATTTGACCAAAGTTAGAAGTAATTTCATCAAGAACTTTCTTAATATCAACACTAAGTTCATCTCTTAAATATTCCCAAGAATCTCTAGCATTAGTATAATTAACTTTAAGATCACTTAATCCAACTTGTTTATTTTCTGGTTTCTTAAGCATATCATGATAAGCATGTTCTGCCTTTTCCATTGCTTTACCTCTTTCATCTAAAATCTTAACTCTCTTTTCTAAGACTGTAACTGCTTCTAAGTACATTTTCAATGGTTTCATAACTTTCTTTTGTAATTTTTCTTCATATTTCTTTGCTTTTTCATCATTTTCTTCAATAATTTTAATAGATTCATTAAATGGATTTGGATCACATGTAACAACATCTGCACAAAGCTTAAGTGCCTTCTTATGTTCATCATATTGTTCTTTAGCATCTTTACCTAATTTTTCAAACTTTTCTTGAGCCTTCTTAATCTTAGCACTTAAAGCAAGAAGATCTTTTTTATCTTTTTCAATTTGTTCACATACTACATCTTTAGGCTTTCCTTTAAGATCATTTGAGACGTTCTTAAGTCCGTCATTAAGTTTTGAAGTCATCTTCTTAAACATGGTTGTCTTTTCTCTTTAGATAAAAGTTCCTCAAAAACAATCCTTTAAATAGTTTAATGACTTTTTCTACAACCTTCTTTTAAAAAGACGTGTCGATGATTTGTGTTGTGTTGTTCTCAAGTTCTACTGTTAGTTCTTTCGTTTTTAGTTTCTACTATATTTAGTAACATTCTTTATAAAAATAAAGAATATTATTTTTAAAAATAGGATTATAAAATCATTTTTTCAATTCAGTTTATTCAAAAAAAAAAAAAGGAAATGGAAAAAAAATAAAAAAAAAAGAAATGGAAAAAGAAAATGTCAAAGAAATTGTACAACCAATTTCTTGAAGATTATATTTCTACAGTACTTTATCAAAGCCACATTTATCCTGATTGTGTGTTATTATTAGTATTATTAATTTCATTTTATATTTTATAATAAATGACAAATAATAAAATAGATTGTTTTAAAAGAATACAACTACAAGAAACCATTGTAGTTTATCGTCCAATTTCGCTTTTATTAGAACAATATATAAAAAAAGTAGTTTCATTATTACCACAATTTCAAGCATTAAAAATTCAAATTCAAAAATTACCTACATTGAATCCAATTTATGAATGGTTTTTGCTAAATACTTTTTCAATAGAAGATTCAAGTTCTGTTTTTGAATCACTTCTTCATCAACAAGTTATTTGTGATTATGGAACTGTAACTTTTCAAATCTCAGCATTAACTCACCAATCAAATTCAAAATGGAAACCACAAGAAGTAGAATTTTTTGGTGATACACAAACATTACAACCTATTAATGAATTAGGATGTTGTGTTTTGTTTAGACATTTCTGAGAAATGAAAAAATGTAATAAAAGGAAAAAATACTATTTAATAAAATATTTTTTTTTTTTAATGGAAAGAATATGAAAATTTTTATTAGTTAACAATAATTATGTTTTATTTTTAAGGAAAGAATTTACTCAAAATTGTATTTTTAGTTATACTTTATTATTTAGATAGAACTAAAAATAAAGAACCACACTTAAAAAAAGAATTGTATGAATAAAAAGAGCTTTATTCTTCAAGTTGAAAGTAATTTAAAAATGTTTCAATTGCTTTTCATTATTTTATTTTAATTTTTTTTTTGGAAAAAAAATTAAAAAAAAAACTTAATTTAAAAACTTAAAAACTCTCAAGTTTGATGGAAAAGTATATCGATTGGGTCAATGAACATATCACTAATCCTTCGTTGTACATTTCTTCAATACAGGATATAAGAGAAGGACATGCGTTATTAGCTATTATGAAACAAATTACTCATACTAATGTTAAAACAGATACACCACTTCAAACTGCATTACAATTAGCAGAAAAGCACTTTGGAAAATTAGAGGGGTTAAATATTCAAAAGATAGAAAAAGGTGATGAAAAACAAATTATAGCGTTAATTGGGTTTTTAATGAAAAAAGAAAAGAGTACAATGAGAAAACTTTCTGACACAATATATAAAAGTGAAATAATGAATCAGTCATTTAGAAGAAGAGCTTTTACAGTTAAAAAGGATGGAAAGAAAGTTGAAGTTGTAAGAAATGAACCTATTGTTAGTGCATTTGTTGAAAATAACGAGTCAGTTCAACCTAAAATTACAGCTCGACCAATTAGACATAACGTTAAACCCCTTAATTTAAAACCAATTATTCAAGAAGAAACCAATGAAGAAAAACAAAAAGAACCAGAAATAAATGGTTCACAAGAACTCATATTTCCAGAACCCTCTCAAATAACAAAAACAGAAATACCACCAACACCAACAAAAGAGGTAACACCAGAATTAATTACTTCTGAAAGAAAAGAACGTAGAGAAAAGAAAAGACAACAAATTGAAAAAGAAAAAGAAAAATTAAGAAAAATGGAAGAAAGTAGAAAAGAAAGAACAATGAAAAAAGAAGAGTTAAAAAGAATGAAAGAACAAATGATTATAGAACACTCAAACTCACCTCAAAAAGATGTTGATACTTCACTTTTAACTAGTCCTGAACCAGAAATTGAAAAAGAAGAAGCTATTGAAGAAGTATTTAGAGGTGTATTTATGTTAGAAGGAAATTATTATATTGTTAATGAAGAAGGAGATGGTGGAGAATTAGTTGAATATGTTTGTGAACATTATAATGAAATGGTTACATCATGTGCACGTAGTTTGATAGTGTCATATCAATATAATGAAGAAATAAAACGTCAACAAGAAAAAATGAAAGCATTAGATGCACGTGTAACACAAGAACACATTAATTCTATTGTTGCAATACAAACAAAAATTAGATGTAGAAATGCTCGACATTTACCAGAAATTCGAGGAATGAAAGAACGAAAGAATTTAGTAAAAGAATTAATTGAAAGTGAACATAAATATGTTGATAATTTAAAAATATTAAAAGAATATTATCTTGAAAAAATACTTGAAGAAAGAGAAGATAAAACAATAAGAAATTGTTTTAAAAATTTAGAAATGATTGTTAAATATAATGTAATTCTATTAAAAGACCTTGATGATATGTCAAAGAATTGTGTATATGGAGAAGGAGTATCTTCAGTATTTAAAAAGTTTACTGGTTTTTTAAAATGTTATACTGTTTATGTTAATTCATATGACACAACAAATGATTATTTTGTTACTTTAAATTCAAAGAATAAAAGATTTATGGATTTACTAAAAAAATTAAGTCTTCAAAAAGAAGTAAAGAATTTAAACATATTTTCATATTTAATTCTTCCAATTCAACGAGTTCCACGATATGAATTATTTATTAGAGGAGTATTAAAGGTTCTTCCTAGAACTCACAAAGAATATAAAGGACTTCAAGATTTAATGAATGAAATTAAAAAGATTGGAGATTATTTAAATGAAAGAAGAAGAGAATCAGAGAATAAACAATTATTAATGAAATTTAAACATCATTTAGAAATAAAAAAATTTGATTTAATGGATGACGATAAAAGAAGACTTGTTAAATATGGAGCTATTCAAAGTAAAGAATATGGACCATTAATTATTTTCTTATTAAGTGATGTATTACTTGTTCATAGAGCAAAACAAGAAGTAAAAGATGTTGATGCTTTATTAGAAAAAAATAAACTTAAAATTAAAGATATTATTCCATTATTTGGAATAGGTATTTATAGTGAAGGAGATAATACTTTTAGTGTTGTTTCTAAAAAAATGATATTTACTTTTATTGCAGAAAATGAAGAAGAAAAAGGAGATTGGATGATGGCATTTGATGATATTTTATCAAGAGAACATAATAGTGCTATGTCAAGATTAAACACAATTAGACAATCTGAAACTGTTAAATCAAATAAAGTTGATGATATCTTTTATCAAGGTTATCTTAAAATGTCATTAAAAATGTTTGAAAAATATGTAGGTGGTATTGTATCGTTTAATACAAATGTTGATTTAACTAAGAAAAGATTAGATGGAAGTCCTAATATTGATAAAAAAAATAGTCCAATGCAGACACCAAGAAAGGTAGCAGCTACACAAGTGTTATTAAGTCCACGATTAAATTCATCGTTTAGATCACCAAGATCAGTTAGAATAAATAATGATCATGAAGAAGAAAAAGATAGATATTGTGTTATTGATGGAGAAGAACTTATTGTTTATAACTCAGTAAAAGACTCTTTAAAGAAAGCGAATTGGCATATGAAAGTAATATTAAGTGGAGTGTCTGTTGAAGCTGTTGTTGCAATTAATAATCCAGCAGCATTTCAAATTAATATTAGTGGTAAAACTACTTTTGTAACTGCTCCATCAAGTGAAGATAAATGGAAATGGCTTACAGTTTTCCGTGATGCATTTTATCGTTCTGCAAAAGATAAGTTGATAGAACTTAAAATTCTTCAACCAAAACAAGATATTGTTTTTTGTTATCCACCACCACCACTTTTCATTGCAGAAAGAGGACAATTTAGCAATTATTTAGATATGGTATTAAGTATTCCTACAAATTCTGTTTGTGCTGATTGTGGAGATCATAAAATTGTTTGTGCAGATACAACATATGGAGTATTTTTATGTAGAGACTGTTCTAATTGTCATAAAAACCAATTAAAATCAGATATTATTTTCATTAAAAACTTATACATCAAAAATTCTTTCTATGAAATTAGAATATTTAAAGAACGTGGAAACCTTCTTATGAATGAACTTGCTGATATGAAATCACCTGATATTGTCTCTAAACAAAATAAGGCTGATTTACTTAATTCCCTTTCTTTACGTCAAGAGTTCCTTCCTTTAAAATATAAGGACCTTCCAAAGTATCAATTAATTTAAATCCATTTTTTTTTTTAATTAATACTTTTTTTTAATAGAAACTAAAAAAAAAAAGAAATCCATTAAATAATCTTTAATCATCATTTACTAAAAGACTTAAATCACTTGTTTCTGATTCAAAGAAAGGGACTGAACTATCATTTGAATGTAGATATTGATTTGGAAGATAATACAATAATAAAGAACCAAATACACTTGAAAGAACTAATAAACAATACTTGAAGATTGAAAAAATAATTTTATTAAACGGGAATGAATGATAAATACCATAAATCATTAATAAAATTGAAAGACTAAATCCCCATAAAAGAAATAATCTTTTTAAATGAGTTGTTGTAATTTCTAGTGAATAAGAAACTACAAGACTAAGAATTGAAAAAGAATAGAAAAAGAAAATAAGCATATAATAAGATGGTAAGAGAACAATAGTAAGAGTTGCAAATATTCTTAAAAATGATGAAATAACAAATAAGTTATGAGTAATTGATAATTGCATTGAATGAGAAGAATTTTTAAATGCAAATAAACGTTGGAAAAGAAGAACGTTATAAATTAGTTCATTAAATAATTGGTGATATAAGAAGTATTTAAATGAATAAGGGAGAATCAAATTTAAAAGAACAGAAATATAATATACAATATGAAATATAAAATAACTGACTGAAGAAAAAGTTAATAATGGTAAAAGTGTTATTATTAATATTGGAATTGGTAATATTTTATAAAAAATTTTGGGTATAGTAATGAGTGGAATGGAAATGATGAATAAAAGAATAATTAATTTAACGATATATGATGAATAAGGTAATCGAGATATTCTTGTAGTAAATTGTTCTAGTAACATCAAATTTATTCTTTTTAAGTTCTTTTTAAATAAAAAATGAAAAGAATTTTTCGAGATTATAATCGAAAGGAATAGACAAGTATGAATGAAATATTTAAGAACAAAAATTAATAAAATCTTTAATTTAATGCAGCAACCTCTTTTGAATTATCTCAAAATGATTCAAACAACATCTTTCAAACAAACTCCAGTTCGTACTTCAATGAATAATTATTCATCATTTAATGAATTGAAACGAGAATTAGAATTAAAAGAAACTCAATTGAAAGACTTGCAAAAACGAATTAGCATCTTAGAAAAAATCAATTATATTGATTCATTATTATCTTCATCAATGAAATTATAATAAAAAGAATGTTAAATTGAATTTTGTTTTTATATAATAACAAATTGCAATCCAAAAAAAAGAATGTCTTTTTTTAAAGTTTGCCTATCATTTGAATCATTTTGGATAGTCAAATAGGAAGTTCCTTCAAAAAAGAATTTAAAGATAAAGAATAAAAGTTAGTTAAAATGTTCTTCCTGTATTTATTACTTTCTATTACATGGGGGAAAGTAGTTCAAAAGTCAGAGTTGAAAAAAGATACTTGTGATAGTAGATCGCCAGTTGTGTTAATTCCTGGTTTGATGGCATCCATTATTGAAGCAAAAATAAATGTTGCAGATGATTTTCAACCATGGCCAAAATCAGGGAAGTGTGAGAAAAATAAAGATTGGTTTAGGGCATGGGTTAATGTAGATATTGCAGTTCCATGGAAGAGTGAGTGTTATATCAATTATTTGAGTGGAATATGGAATAATCAAACCAATAAGCTAGAAACTATTCCTGGTATTGATTTAAGAATACCAGAATTTGGATCAACTTATGCATGTGACCAATTAGACCCAGTGTTTTTAATTGGTTCTTTTACTAATTCATTTCATAAAATTATTGAACATTTGAAAAGTGTAGGATATAAAGACCAAATTGATATGTTTGGAGCTTCTTATGACTGGAGAACAGTTGATTTACCAAAAACATACTTTGAAGGAGTTAAAGGACTTATTTATGAAGGCTTTAAGAATAGTGGGAAGAAAGTTGTTATTATTTCTCATTCTATGGGTGGTTTTGTATCTTACAAATTATTTGATTATCTTGGAAAAGATTTTTGTGATAAATACATTCAAAAATGGATTGCAATTTCTGCTCCATTCATTGGAACAGGGGTAGTTCCAAAACAAATGACAGTTGGAGAAAATTTAGGACTTCCAATCAAAGCAGAATATGCACGAGATCTTTCTAGATCAATTGAGTCAGTGTTAGCGTTATCTCCAAATGAAGAGAAGTGGAATGATGATATACTTGTTAGAATTAAAAGTAATGGAAAAACTTATACTGCTAAACAATTGAGAGAGGTATATAAACAAATTCCAGAGTTAAAAGATAAAACTGACTATATTTTAGATACTGAAATGACACCATTATATAAGAAATGGAATTGGACTATTCCAAATGGAGTTAAAATGGATTGTGTTTATTCTCATGGCAAAGAAACTCCTTATTCTATAGAATTTGATACGGAAGACTTAACAAAAGGTTATACCGTTAATTATTCTGATGGAGATAATTTAGTTAATATTAATTCATTAGAATCATGTAAAATATTTACTGATTCTGTGACTAACCTTGGTAAACATGGACATTTATTAATTTTAAATTCTAATGATATTTGGAATTATATTAAACCTAAAGTATGTGGTAATTATGATTAAATTTACTTAATAATTCATTGATTGAATAAGTTCTTTCCAAATCTCTTTTATATTTTCATTTTTTAGTTTTTCTATTAATTCTTCAAATAAAATATAGTCAAATTTTGTATAGTTTGTTCCTTTATTTAATTCTTCTTGAATTAGAAAATGAAGCTCTTCACAAAGTCCTTGAAATTTCTTACTATCAATTCTTCTTCTAGAATCAATAATAAAAATATGGTCTATTTTTGGGAAATAATTTTTCCCATATTTTTTGGTTGTATTGACGTTTAATTCAAGATGGTATTTACAATTACTATATTGCATTTCTTTTAATAAACAATCAAGTAAAGTTTTAGTGATTCTAGACTTAGATTCTCTTGATATTGTTTGGTTATTTTGAAAGAATAAGCTTCTTGATTCTTTTAATCCATTGTGTATTAATAAAAATTGACAAGTGTCTTCTGTTTTTTTATGAGGCTTCTTAATATAAAAAGACCAACCTTTTTGAGCTAACAAGAAAATAAGAACTATTTCAGTGAATGTCTTAAGATTAGTTTCTTTCTTTTTATGGATTCTGTTACGCTCGTTATTCATTTAGATTTTATAATAAATGATGAAGGGTTTAAATGTCTCAGTCTATCAATAAAAGCACCAATCAAGAGTTAAAGCGTTTTACTTGTTGAATGACATTTGTTGAGTCATAACCAAATACTATAATTCTAAAAAAGAAGATTCATTTATCTTTTTTTAGGGGACAACTTAAAATAGTCATATGATCGGATATTTTTATGCTAGTAAAATTAGTAAAAACTCCAGCTATGGTTACGACTGCCGAATAATATGAGAGAGAACTTTAGTAAAAGACTCATTTAGTTAAATCAAACAATCTTAAGTTACGACACACTTAAAATAATTACTTTTAAAATTATCTTTTAACAAAATAATCTCCAAAATAGTATCTACTTAAGAATTTAAATTAATATAAAATAAGGAAAAAAACAAAAATAATAACACCAGAGTGATATTTAATTGAAATGACTTTTAGTAATGACTCATGTTTTGAAGAATAATATATGTCATAAATTCAAAAACTTTGAGGACAAATTTCTTCCAATATTACCTATTTAATATTTGTAATAAGTAAAAAATATAAACCATAACCATGAGTAATATAAACTATAACGATATGTAAAGGAATAACCCTAATACAAAAAAATTTCTATTAATTAATATTAACATCTTTTAGTACTAACAAAACTTCATTTATTAAGAGTCATTTTTAAATTAAAAATATTGTTGAAGTCAAACAACCATAACCAATCATTGTTATATAAATAATCAATTTGATTTTATAATTTATGTCTATTTGATAATTTTAAATGTTAGTTATTTATAAATAAGTTTTATTAGCAAGACTTGAGTTATTCCTCGACTTATTAATTTGTAAAAACTTACTTATTATTATAAGCAATTCTCCAAGACTTTTACATTAGGGTAATTTTGAATTTATCTTAATGCAAAAAATCCATACGTAATCAAAAATAATGTAGTAGTTAGGCGTTAAGTTGTGTTGCACTGCATTTTTATACTATTTACTACTGTTATAGTATGACATTATATATGAAAAATCTTCTTTTTAATGAGTTAACAAAAAAGAGAAATGAAGAATGTGAGCCAGAAATACATACAAACACTAATACAAATTCACGCATCTATTCTTATACTTATTAGGATGGTTATGATGAAGTAATTTAATAAGAATTATAATAAATAATAATAGAAAGAATGAAGAAAAATAATATGAAAGAATAATAATAAAAGAAAAAGATATAAATGATGATAATAATATTAAATGAAATTATACATAATAATATAATGATAATGAAATACTCATTCATAAAATAAGAAAATAAAGAAAGATAAAGTTCATTAAAATTCAAGTAAACATCAAATAAGAAGATAAAAAGAAGAATGATAAGACAATAACATAAAACAAAAGAAGAAATTATTTCTTCATAAAACAAGAAGAAAAACTAAATAATAAATAAAACAAAGAAATTACTCATTTTAATAATGTATGAAGTGATCAATATCCATTAATCAATGAATAAATGACAATTTTATAAACACTTAATTATCTAATTTTTATTTGATTGACTATAATATTACCCATACTTATTAAAATAAATAGTTTATTATTATTATTTGACGTTAGTTGTTATTCTATTTACACAAAACAATTCAATAAATATTTTGTATTAAAATAATCAATGACAAGGTTTTCTCGAGATAGAGTAATTTCTATTACAAGACTCGTTTAACCAATAAATAATATCTCTTATTTTAATTACTCATTTTTTAATATTGGGTATGAATATTTTTCTTTAACGATAATTCTTTTTAAAACTATCTTATTATTATTTAAAGGTTGTTATATCGTATACTTGGATATTCACTTCAGTTCTAATTTAAGAACCAAGAAAGTTTCAAATAAAGAAACGTAATCTTATGTCTTTTATTACATTCACATGATGCATATTTATAATGTATCTCATTTAACCCTTGAACAATTATCAACATTTACATTTATTTTTTTTTTCATACTTACAAAATATTATATATTTCTTCGTTGTTTGAATTTGATTAAGTTTGGGGGAATTTATACTGACCATAAAACGTACTAATATTTATTATGTAGTAATATCTCTTTCTAAACAAGATTCTTTTAATATTTACTTTTGACCAACAAGTTGCTAAACAATAAAAATGCTTTTTAAAAAATTAGTTGTTCAATTTAATGCTGTTTTTTGTGAAGTCGTTTGATAGCTGTTGACTTCTTTGATTTGAAAAAGCTAAGGTAAAGGATTAACACGATCAAAATAGCTACCACAACATATCCAAAGATTTGCCAATATCCTCTTAAAGTAACTGATCTTTTCTTCTTATTAACTTTATTGACCATTTCATCATATAACTTGTTTATTAAAACCTCAAAAGAATCACGATCTGCTTTTTTATTAGAGGTATGTTGAATAGCGTCATTAATTCTTTTAGCATATTCTTGACCTTGACTCATTCTTAACACTCTCATTTCTTCAATAACATTACCTATTTTTGTTCCTATACTTTCCATTCTTAAATTAAACATTTGGAAGTCAAAGTAAAGGTCTAACTCTTTCTCGTATTTAGTTTTAAATTCATTATACTCTTTTTCAATATCTTCTAAAGTTAAATCAAGTTGATCTTCAAGCCATACTACTCTTCTTTCTACATCAACAAAAATACTTTCAACATTTTTAATATCATCAATGCCACTTGTTATATATTGTTTAAAATCATTTAATAACATTTCATATTCTTGTCTTTTTTTAATAACAGCAGCTTCACTTTTTCTTTTAGTTTGGTCTTTTTCACGTTGTTCTTTAATTTCTTCTTTAATATTACTAGCATTAAATGTTGGAATTAATTGAATAGTAGAGTTTTCTATTTTAATAGAGCTGATAAATCCTTTTTCAATGGAATTAAAATGAATTGTAGCATTAGTGTCTTTTTCCATTTTTTCAATAGAATATATTCTAACACTTCTGTTTGTTCCACTCATATCAGCAATAAACTCTAATCTATTTGTTTTACCTAAAGGAATATTATATACTTGATCTAATGTTATTTGACGCTCATTATTTATAAATGGCATTTCTTGTTCATTAACTTTTATATTAATTGGATATGGAATAATATCAGTAATGTTCATTGGACTCTCTAACATATTTTCTAATGTTATTAGAATTTTGGCACTTTCCATAAGATATTGGTCTCCACTCAAACGAATAGAATAATTTCCAACTGTTTGTTCAATGACTTCTTTAATTCTAGGTGTATAACTTAACCCTCCAATAACAAAAATTGTAGAATTTTCATTTAATTCCTTTTTAATAGTATTTAATATATTTTCTAATGGTTTTAAATCATCAGCAATAACGGTATTAAATTGGTCTCTGGTTATTGTAACATTCTTTTCAAGTTCTTCAATAAACATAGTAATTTCTTGATTTGAAGATAATTTAACTCTTAATTCATTAATTTGGTTCATGAAATTATGATTCTCTAAAACACCTCTAACTGAACCAACTAAACTAGCTAACTTCTTGTTTAATGTATGAACAGAGAGAGGAATTATATCACTAGAAATAATAGAAAATTGTGTTCCATTAATCATTTTAACTTTAGTGATAGCAGTTTCATGAGCACCACAATCAATCATAAGATACTCATCCTTCATATCAATTATTCTCTTTGAGACAGCACCTAAAATCATTCCAGCATGTAATTTATGTTTTGTAATGAATTGAACTTCTGGAAGAATAAGTCTAATACGATCGATGTCATATGGAGTAAATGAAGATGGAATAATGAAATAAGAAGAATGTCTAGAATCTATGCTAAACAAGTTAGTAAGAGAAATACGTGTATTATTTTCATTATCTAATTTATAAAATAAATTATCCATTTGGAGTGCTAATAATGAAGTAAAGTCTTGATGGATGGTACAATTTTCTATTTGTTCCATTTCATTATAAAGTGGTGAAATGGTATTAATTAATTGATTTCCAATCATTGATTGTGCTTGTTGTCCATAAATTAAATCTTGGCGTTTACAACGATAAGCAATTTTAGAATAAATATTTCTATTCCCATGACTATCATCAAGAATATCTATTCTGTTATTAGAATACCAAGCAACTGAAATATGTTCATATCCATAATCTACAATTATAGCTCCTTGACAATAAGCAAATAAAGTTATAACAATGGTAAATATAAGTAATCTTACCATTCTTTCAATTTAAAGTTCTTGCAATTTCTTTTTGTTTCAGTTTTAGTTTTTTCTAAATTTTTATTATTTATTATTATTTTAATTGTTATTTAATTAACTTGGTACTTTTTCATTCTGTATAACAAAATTAAATATCAATTAATAAATTAATTAACAAATTGAATTTTCTTTTTATTGAGAGAATGAATATTTCAAAGTCTTGACACTATACCCTTCTTCTATCATAGAGCTGATTTACAATACATCACATACAGATATAACAAAAAAGAAGAAAGAAAAATAATCAATTGCAAGAATGAATGGTATACTTGATTATATGAAGAGGAGTCTTAACAGCAAAGAATACATATGGATTTGCAAACATATCAGTTTCATCTACAAGAATATCAGCTTCAACCCATTTTTGAGCATCAGAAATTCTTTTTTCAGGAGTGAATAAATAACCTTTAATTTGTCTCATTCGATCAGGGAAATGAACTTCAATTGAATTTAAATGAACCAAAACACTAAATCCAACTTTTTCTAAAAGGTCTATTAATTGAATATCATAACAATCCCAAAAAACATGTCTTAAAATTCCTTGTTCTTTCATCTGAAGACGAGCAATATCAAATTCATTAGTAATTTCAGGTGGGATAGAATAAATAATACTATTAAATAATGCCATCATCTTTTCACAGAATTGATATAATTCATATTCAAGGTCTTTACATAACTTTCCTTTACCACTAATTAAATCAGGTTCCATGTATAACCTTAACATATTTTGTGCATGTAGTTTTAAAGCAGGTGGATAATTACCAAATAAACTAGAAAAATCAAATTTAAAGATACTTTCAGTTTCTGGAATGAAAGATCCTGTAGTAATTCCTTTGAAATTTTTATCTAATACTACACCACAATTTACTTTTGGTAATGTTCTATAAACTTTTGCTGGAGAATGCATCATTGTAGCTACATCAACTTTCTTTGAAGAATAAGGTAAATAAAGATAATCAGCTAAAGTAACAGGTACAAAACTCCAGTTTTTCATTGAAGAATGCATAATATATTCTGGATGTTTAATAATTACTTCAACTAATTGTTTTGATAAAGAAGCTTCAATGTTTTTAATTAATTCTCTAGACTTTATTAAAATAATAGCATGAACAGTAACATTAAGAGTAGGTGAAACAATTGCATGATTTATTCCTTTTAATAATTCAAGGAATTGGTCATAACTAAATTTATAATTGAAACACATATGTTGATAAAGATTTTGTGATATTCTAAACCATGTGTTTGAATTAAATGTTATACTTAAAAATGGATTTGATATATTTCTTTCTATTAATTCCATTACATCTACATCTTCAATTCCACTTGATGTTGATGTAATAAAAAGAACTTGTGGAGTATCTTCCTTACAATAACTTGTTGGAACAATACTAGTTCTTAGTTTTAAATGAAGTGTTGGATTATAATAAGTAAAACAAGAAAATGGATCAATTCTTGGATAAATAATTTTAGCTTTATTAAATGAATAAGTAATTTGGTCTAGTCCTTCCACTTCAAATGCTTTAATACAACGTGCAACAGATATATTTAAAACAGTATAAAAACAGTCTTTTTTCCAATCATTAGAAGGTTGACATCTCATCAATTCTTTTGCAAATAAATTAAATTCTTCCCCTTTATGTCCAACAAGTGTAAATTTTTTAACATTTCCATCTTGAGATCTCTGAGGAATTGCAATAATTTCTGCAATTTTATCATATGAACGTATTTGATCAAAAGTAGTTAATGGAATAGAACAATCAAATTCATGTGTTTCTAATATACTTAAACTATATTCAATCAATGATGAGACTTTTTTAGCTTCATTTTCCATTCCAATTATATTAACAATATATTCATCTTGGTTTATTGTTACTGATAATTCTTGAAGGAAAAATGCTCGTTTTAATGTAGAAAAAAATAATGCTCCTTTCTTACATAAGAAACGCATTTTAGCCATTTGATTAGTTTTAAATGAAACATTAACTATTTTAATAGGAGAAAGGAATTGAACCAATGCTTTACATAATTTATCATCGGTACAAAGATCATTTACAAATGTATGTACAGCATCTGTAGAAACTACACAAAATGGTAATCCTGATATTAATGCTCTTAATTCTAGTGGCATAATTTTAATTGTTGAATTATATTTTTGTATTAATTCTTTACTACTTTCACAACTAGTAAAATCTGTTAATGCTGTAACACGATTTTTAGCAATTAATAATGCACGTTTTCCACAGGGACCAACATATTGATATGAATTTTCTCTAGTAATATTTTCTGATCCACTTGTAATTGCAATATATCCTAAATGATTCATTCTTGGAGTAAATAATGTTGGTGCACTAAACTTAACAGGAACATAATCCAATTTCTTAATAAAAATTGCTAATGAATATAAGCAACGAACCTTTTCTAATAAATCTGGTGTTTTAAAATGTAGTTGTAATGTATTTGGTTCAATAACAACTATTTCACATTGAATTAAATTTTCAATATCACCAACTCTTAAAAAATAATCTATTGCTGGTAATGAGACTGGATCAAATATAAAATGTGTTAATGTTGCTAACTGTTTAGCTATTTGTTCAGCATTAGTACTATTACATGTATGAAAATCTCCTATTAATACGTTAGAACTAAATTCTAATGAAAATAATGTATTTAACTTTTTTGTTATTTCTGGGTCTCCTTTATTAATCAATTGAACAATTACTTCTTCAGTCATTTTCTTCTCTCCTTTTTTAGTTCTTTTTTTTTCTCCTTTTTTTAAGTTCTTTTTTTGAAGTTCTAACTACAAATGGTTATCTCTTTTGATTTTATACAACTCTGGTACAAAGAAAAAGGTAAATAATCTTAAAAATAACATTTGTGGATGAAAAAGAGATCACATGAAAAGGTTATTAAATCAGTTGAAATGAAAAAACAAGAACTTCCAAAAATTCTTTCTTTCTGGGAAAAACAAAAATTATTTTTATTCAATTTAAACCAAAAATTGTCGGATGTTTGTGATATTGTTAAATCTCATTGCTCATTTTTGGAGGAAAGTCAAATCCATCAAATTACAGGATTTACTAGTTTGTTATTATTTCCTTTTATATTCATTTCTTATAATGAAAGGTATTTATATTAATAGAAAAATGTCATTCAGAACACATTTTAGAAGCAATTTCCTTTATTGGAAGTAGTTTTGACATTCTAAAACAAGAGATAATCTGTTCTAATAACAAAACTGATGAAATTATTAATGAACTTAAAAATATGAAAAAACTATTTTATTCATCAAAGAATTCTGAAACATTAACTTCTACATATTATAACTTAAATGAACGAATTAAATGGGAAACTCCATTATTATTTTCCAATATTTTTCATGCATTTCAAACATTATTTTCTACTGGTGATTTATTTTTTAGTTGCAATGATACTTTGACAATGATTATTGAACAAGCTCAAAAAGCAAAACAAAATTATGTTATAAAAAATGTAGAACCAAAACCAAATGTATTATATTGTGGTACTAAACTAAAAGAGATATTAGAATCTGAAGGAAGACCTTATTATCAATTACCTCGTATAATAGAAAATATATTAATTTATTTATATAATAAAGGATGTACTACCCATGGAATTTTTAGAGAAACTACTAATGCTTCTATTAGAGACGTTGAAGAAATTTATCATCGAATGGGTGTTACTGACTTTGAAGATCTTCCACCTGATGTTGTTGCTAATGTATTTAAAAAGTTTTTAAGAGAAATGAAAGAAAAAGTATTTCCATATGAAGTTTCAATGTATTTATTAAAAGAATGGCAAAAAGGAAGAGCAAAAACAAGAACAACTGCAGCAGAAAAAAGAAAAGTTGTATTAGAAGGATTAAAGATGATGCCACCAGAAAATGTGACGTTATTAAGAAGTATTTTGAAGTTATGTAGTAAAATTGATTCAATGTCTGATATAAATGCAATGACTAATAAAAATTTAGCTGTTTGTTTAGCACCAACTTTAATGACAGTTAGTGAAGATGTAAATTCAAAAACATTAGATTTAAAATCTGGAGGAGAAATTGTTGGATGTATTGAAGTTATTACTTTTATTTTAGTTGATTATCCTCATATTTATCCAAATGACGTTGATGTTAATGTTACTCGTAGATCAAGGAGAATGTCTCAAAGACTTGCCACTTGTCTTGCTGAAGGAATGAATGAAGAAGAAGAAATTTATAAAGGAATAGAACAAATAAAGAAAGGAACACAAGAAGAATCTGACATTGTAGAGTCAAGAGAAGAAATAGTACGCCCTTTAATTCCTAAACCATTGTTAGATGATATTCGTATGGTACCTCCAATGTTAAAAGAAACAAAACAAAATGAAGTAAATAAAGAAAATGAAACTTCTTTATTAAAAAAGAGATGTTTTGCTGTGAATTTAACTCAACAAGACAAAATAGAGTTGTTAGAAGATAATAGTACTAGTCATGAAAAAGATAGTGAGAATAATTGTACTGCTAACTATGATATCTCTCATCCACCACCTGTTCCTCCTAGAAGAGGGAATTTAAAACAAAAACCATTAGTTTGTCCCAATTCATCTAACGTGAATATAAATTAAAACCCTTCTGTTTTAAAAATTCATTTTAACACTTTTAAAAACTCACTTGAATATTTATACCTTTTATGATTATTTGTTTTTATTATTACTATTAGGTCAAAGTCTATCAATTTTATTTGAAAGAGCAAATTTATTCACTCAGTCATTATATTGACTTGTTTCCTTTATTATAAATTTATTAAATGAATAATACCTGTGTTTATTCTATTAAACAAGTGTTCCATGTATATCAAAATGAAGTTGTACAATACTAGAATAGTATTTAAAAATAAATCACAGCATTATGTTGGTTAATCTATAAAGAGAAGCAACTGAAAGGTTAAGATGACATTGATTATAAATCAAAAGAATTATGGAAATAGTAATTATATAATTGAGTGTTATATCATTTAATGACATTTATAAAATGGAATTGTTTTTTTTTTCTTTCATATTCTGCAACAACGAATATTTTTAAATAGACAATTATTGTTACAAATATATTTTGTTGGTTAATATAAACAAACTCATTAATAAAAAAATAGATAGATGTTGTTTAATTGGTTACTTTCAACCGAATCAAAGAAAATGTTTATTAGTAAGAAAAATGTATTTTTGATTCAAGACAGTTATTCTGTTTCTCTGTGTGTTAATGTGAAAATGTCTTTTACTGAAAATGAACATGTTGTAATTCTAAGACGATTAATTTATTAAGAAATATTTTTGTTTATTGTATGAATATCATTCATTGTTATCTTCAAATCAAAGAAGAAATATACATAAATTGTGTAAGTTAATGTTTTGAATAAATTTGAAAGAATAAAATTAATATGTTGTACAAAATCTTATGTTTTATAAATCAACTACAATATTTATTATTTCATTCATCACAATTGATTTATCAATTCATAGTTTCAATACATTTCATTACCTTAATGTCATAATTCATTATGTTAATTTGAATTCAGTATTTCATTTAAAGTTTTTAATGTAATTAATGAAAGTTAAACATGAAATGAAAGTTAAACATTATTAAATTAAGTTGTATTATTTCATTCTACTAACAAAATTAGTGAATTGTCCCCATGCATTTCCATCATCAAGAAGTCCTCTTGTCATTCTCAAGTATGTGAATGCTGTTAATCCATGTTGTTTACATTTATTGATGATTTGATTAAATCCATTAGTATTACATCCTCCATATCCACATAATTCAAGTGCGTTTTCTCCACATTTGCCAATTCCAACTGTTCCTGCTGCATTAAATGCTTGATCAACTAAATTAGCTGGTGATGATCCACAATTTCCATCAGTTCCACTCATTTCAAGACAGGTAAAGTCAAATCTAACATTATTATTTTTGAATGTATTAGAAAGTGTTTTGTATGCATCATTTCCATTTGAGTTGTAATATCCAGCTGTCATTTCAGCTGCATGTGATTGGTCATTATACCACCAATGAACTCCTGATATTTTACCTGCAAGTGCAAGTGTATTTCCAAATACATTTCTTGCTGCTGAAAGAACTTTATCTGTATGACTTAATAACAAGTCAAAATACCATTCTTGGAAGAATCGTCCATATTCACTTTGGTAGTTATCAAATCCATTTCCAAAGAATCCTGTTGATGAGGGTGGTTTAGAATTATAATTTCCTGCATTTGATGGTGATCCATTTCCCCATTCTGAATGTCCTTTATCTGTTGCTGCTTTTTTAAGTAATTCTTTTGACTTACCATCATTACATTGGAACTCTCCTACTCCACAATAACTCCACCTTGAAAGTGGATATGATGGATATCTAGTTTCTCCACATGGTCCCATACCAACTTGAATTTCATTAATTGTTCCATCATCAATATAACTTTGGAAGTTTTGTTTAAATGATGTCATAAAGTCTTTATAAATTTCAATTGGTGTTCTTCCTTCAAAAATAGATGAATCATCATATGCAAATGAAATATATTCATTATTAACATTATTTTCATTGTCTTTAAAGAACGCATCATTTGCTGCTCCTGCATTTCTTACCCATTGGGGAATTTCAATTGTTACTGAATCTCCTACATTTCCTCCACATTTATGGAATGACATAACTGCTTGGAATTTTAATCCTGCTTTTTTAACCATTTGAACTAATTCTTTATATCCATTCCAATTGTAATTTCTTGGTGATGTTTCTACAAGTCCCCACCAAACATCTGCCATAACACCAGCAACTCCTCCTGATTTAATTTTATTTAAGTCATTTTGAAGTTGTCCTTTATTATTAACTCCATTGGAATTGACTGTATCAAGTGGCATCATCAAATTGACTTCAGTTGCTAAAGCCAAAGTAACTACACTTAAGAAGAATATCATTATTTGAATAATTTCAGTTTTGTGTTGTTTAAATCATTGATTTTCATGAAAAACAATTTAATAATACTTTTCAATCAACTTTTCTTTTTGATGAATAAACTCTTTTAATCTTTCTTTTGAATTTTCTTTTCTCTTTTTCTTTCTTTTAAATTTTCTTCTAACTTTTCTTTTTTGTTATTTAATACAAAAAATATATTGTTTTAAATAACAATATTTTTTTACTTTTTTTCCTTCTTTTTCTGTTGGGAGAAGGTTGAAACGAAATTCTTTGTTGATAACTAAGGAAGAATGAATCATTTCATGTTTTGTTAAATTTAATTGGTTTGGAAGCAAACTTATAAATAGTACCCAAACCGTTGAGGTTATTCCTTTTTATATTAAAAATAGAATGAAATTAATTTTTTTGTAATAAAAATTCCATTCCACTGTCATTTACTCAATACTTTAAATTTTTTATTTTACTTACCTTAAATAAGTAATAATATATAATGTGTAAAATCATATTTCTAATTAATGTAATTAGACTAACTTTACATTCAATAATGGCTGTTCTTTTAAAAAAGTGATTAGTCTTTTTTTTAAAAAGTAGATTATTGAATCTGATAGTTATTAGAATCAAAGTAGAAGATGTTCTTTTAGAAAATATTCATTTATTCTTAAACTCTAGAGACATCTAAAATATTGTCAATGATTATATTAGTCTTATTGATAAGTTATTCATTTGGTAAGACTCAAGACGGAAAAGATCAACTTTCTCCAAATTATCCTTATGGAAAGATGAATAAGGATGTAAACTTTAACAAACCTTTTACAAGTGCTGTTGATAGTTATCAAATTCAACAATATGCTGAAAATGGAGTTTTTAGTGCAAATCAAGAAAATTATGTTCGTGCTAAGTGTAAAACATGTTGTAGAGTTATTTTTGCATCTGATTATAATTACAAAACTAACACCCAATTTACTGATGAAGATGATAAAAAAGGAGATGAAAGATATGTTATGGATATGGAATTTGATGATAAAAGATCAGTTAGATTCCGTAATGGAGGGTATGAACAAAACATTTTATTAAGACCATTGAAACAAGGAAATGAACTTCAATTCTTTGAATTTGCACCATACAGAATGTACACAAGTTATGCAATTCCAAAAAGAGTTCATGATATTAGAGGTGGAGCAAACGAGGGAGCAACTCTTATTATTTGGCCTAAAAACCCACCATTATCAGATGCACCAGGTACTAGAAACCAACGTTTTGTTTATGTTCATCCTTATCCAACTGAATGGTATCCAGAATATAATTCAACTACTAAGTATACTCAAAATGGAAAAACAGTGATTAAAACTCTTAAATGGCCTACATATAAAAGACACTTCTATCTTCCTTATCGACTTGATGTTGATCTTTGTTATCAAGCCAGAAAAGCAACTGATGGTAGATCAACATGGACTGGAAATAAAAATCTTAATACAACAAGTAAAAGTTACCAAATTATAGCATCAAGGTGTAGTGCAACTGAAGCAAGACAGATCTTTATTCCTGTGTTTGCATAACTTTTGGAAATTAAGTTATTTTGTTTTCTTTTCGATATTGAAGTATGTATTAATTTCAAATTATATTCATAGTTAAATAGTATTATTTGTCTAAAGTAAAATGTAGTATGTTTAAATGAATAATGATGAATAAATTGATTAAAATAAATTGAGCATAATGATAAAAAGAGAAATAGAATGATTAACAATATAACTCATATTACAAGCCAATAGGATTTACTATAAGTTAATGAAAAAGCATAGTTTATTTAGAAAAAATTGTATTGAATAAAAATTATAATAATGTAGTTAGATAAATAATGAATAGAAAAACAAATATATAACTAATATAATAACACAGTTTTTAAATAGTTATTGATTTATATAGTTATTAAAAATATTATTTATAAGCATAACACTTATTGGTTGTAACTTCCAACAAATTTCAATAATTCGATTCTTGTTATGTCGGTTTAAATGATTTCAAATTCTAAGTATACTATTCATATTGTTAATGTTTTTTGAATGGTTCATATTTATTACTGTGTTAAAGCTTTTTGTTCATTTTATCTCAAAATTTTCTATTATTTCATTTACTAATATCAAATTTTTATACTTAAATAATCAGTCACTATCATATAGCCAATAATTTATATATTTAATAATTCATTGAAAAATATTGGTTTATTTTCCTTGCATTGATATTATTTCTTCAATACTGTTACTATTATTCAAATATTTATTTAGTATTATTTACCATTTTATTCTTTCTTTATTTTATTCTCTAATTATGTCGTGTTTTATTGCTAAATATTGTCATTTATATTGTTTATTATATTTATTATATCTTTATTTGTTCTCAATTTATTGTATATATTGTCTTATCAACTATATATTGTCTTTCTATTATTTCTTCTTGTCTCATAAATTGTAAATTTCATTGTAGTATACATTAGTTGAATGAAATACATTTCATTTTATTATTATCATTTTATACTTATTTGTTAATTTATAAAGTGAAAAAAAATATAATATTATTTCCTATTATTTTGTTGTTCAATCATGATTAATTGTCATTAGAAATAAATGATTGAAGTATGAATGAGAATAGTTTAGTAAATAATGAAATTAACAAATACACGTCATTCATTAAATAAAACAAATACTATTTCATTTTTATTCCATTGTATTTATTATTAATCAGACAGTTTTAATGTTCCAAGAAACAAATGATGATAAAACATAAATAAAAATAAATGTAAATAAATAAAATGATAAAATTAATTAGTATTGAATGATTGAGAAGTGAGATGATATTATTGAATTACAAAGTTAACAATTACATAAAATTTATTATTTATTATTCTTTATTTCATTTCTTATATTCTTAATAAGTAATTTAAAAAAAAACTAACATAATATACCAATAATAAATAAAAAGATGATGATAAATTATGTAATAGAAAAAAGAATAAAACTAGTCTATTATTTGATATGACTAATGTGGCTAACCACAATATTAATTAAGCTTATTTGAAGAAAAGAAATAAGTATAAGGAATTAAAGAATAGAATAAAAATAGAGAAAATAAAATATGTCAAAATAAATGGAGTAGTAATTTCAATTAGTGGATTAGTAAACAAAGAAAATATTAGATTAATTAAAGAATTAAAAATTAACATTGACATTATTAAAGAAATTAAAAACCTTTTAATAAAAAACATGATATAGATGTCATAAAGTATTGATTCTTAACAACCAAACATACTCTGTAGAGATTCTAGATGAAAAATCAGTGATGTATTTAGTTTGAAATGAGCAAAGAAGAAACAGAATATAGTTCTTCTAATACTTAATTTATTGGTGATTATTAATATTTTTGTAACTTTTTGCATATTTTCAGTTAATCCATTTCATACCAGCAAAAATCCAAACACCATTAAACTTTACCATTCTATAAGAATTGTGAAGAGTTTGAAAACCTTTAACTAAGAGAATATTATTTTTTCTTAACAATCATTTTTCAACACAAGCTAGTTCATGTTATACTCATCTTTCAAAACAAAGTAAAAAAATAGCAGAATTAATTTTGCAATATAAAAGAATCCCCATCTTTTAACACAGGAAAAGTACTTGTTAATGCTTCTTGGCTCTTCTTTGTCAATGTTGCGTTTAAAGAGTCTTGTACCCCACACTTTCCTTTTATAATATACTTTCCATAAGGATCAATAATTGCACTTTCACCTATATAATGAGAATCTTCATCATTTGGTAAGCAATTTGGTAAAGAACCACAATTATTAGCAGCAAGAACAAAACATTGATTTTCTATTGCTCTTGCTTTTGTTAATATTTTCCAATGTGCTCTATTTAACACACTCCAACAACCAACAATAATTAGAATATCATAATGATTTTCTAATGTATTTCTGAGCCATACAGGAAAACGTAAATCATAACATACAGCTAATAAAATATTCCATCCCTTATAATTTACAATACATTTCTTTGAACCATTGCTAAACTCCAAACCTTCTCCTCCCATATGATATAAATGATGTTTATCATACCAAACACATTCTTCAGATGGATAAACAAAATACATTCTATTATAAATTCTTTCTCCATCTTTAATAGTAATAGAACCAGTAATAGCACATTTTCTTGTTCTAGCAATTGTTTTCATCCATTGAAGTGTAGGACTTGATGAATGGTCTTCTGCAACAAGATGTGCTTTAGGTTGAAAACCAGTATTAAATGTTTCAGGTAAAACAAACAAATCGATGTCATTAGAGGAATGTTGAATGATTGATTGTATTTGTTTTAAATTTTCATCTTTATTCCAAAATAATGTAAAAGGTTGAATAACACAAACATTTAATGACATTAATAAGAATAATAATGACTTTAGTAGATTAAATGATATTTTTTATACAACTTCTATTAATTTAATAAAAAATTAATATAAAGATAAATTTAAAACCTCCAAAGAACAAAATAAAACAATTGATATTAAGCAGTATCAAGTTCAGTTCCCAAAGAAAAACGATATCTAAGATTAATTCTTCTAATTAATCTAAAACGTTCTCTCTTTGGTAATATTTGTAATACCTCTCTCATTTTTTGTAATAATCTTGGTTCTAATTCTTTAGCTCTTCTACACATCTCTTTTAATTCTTTTATTCGTTGTTGTTGAACCATACGATCCATAACACTTCTTCCTAATTTTGGTTTAATTCGAAATTCATTATCCAAAGCGATTAATGCTAATCTTTCAACTTCTTCAACTTGTTTTAATTTTTGGTCAAGTGCTTTTATAGCTGTTTCTACTCGTTGAATAGTTGGTGAAACAGTAGGAGTAGCAAATAATGGATCTCCTCCAGATAAATCAATTTGGGCATAAACCATTGAAAATGTCAGGAACAACACAGCAAAGGCATTTACCATGTTTAATCAAAATATAATACTTTAATAGTTTTGTTTTAAATATTTTCTTTCTCTTTTATTTTTTAGTTTTATTTTTTTAGATTTTCTTTTTTTATTGTTTTGATTTTTATCTCTATTTTCGTTATTTATAACATAAAATTATCACTTTCTTAATTTTTAATAATACATTGATGTAACTGTGATCCAAATAAAAAAAAGTCTATGGTGAAAGAAAACATTGGATTGTTTGTAACAAGCAACTACAATTATCAGTAAAACTAAAATGAAAAGAAATATAAATAAAAAACCCTATTTTTTTTTTATAATTTTGTTAATATCTTCAAAGTAATAATGAGTGCTCTTTCATTGCGTATTAATGCAAAAGATGGACGAGCAAGACAATGCACATTGACACTTCCTCATGGAGAAGTAGAAACTCCAGTGTTTATGCCAGTAGGGACAAAAGCAAGTGTAAAATCATTAACGTATGAACAAGTAAAAGAAATGGGATGTCAAATATTATTGGCAAATACTTATCACATGTTTCTTCATCCAGGAGTTGATGTATTAAAGAAAGCAGGAGGATTACATCAATTTGCTAAATGGGATGGAAATATATTAACAGACTCTGGAGGATTTCAAATGGTGTCATTATCTGATACAATGACAGTTAATGAACAAGGTGTTATTTTCCAATCTATTGTAGATCATAAACCAATTAATTTACCACCTGAAGAATCTATTCATATACAACAAGCAATAGGATCAGATATTATGATGCAATTGGATGATGTAGTTTCTTCATTAACAACTGGTCCTAGAGTAGAAGAAGCAATGGAAAGAAGTGTACGGTGGTTAGCACGATGTAAAAATGAATATCTTAAAACAAAAGAAAAACAAAATTTATTTGGTATTATTCAAGGAGGACTTCAACCAAATCTAAGAGAACGATGTCTTGAAGGTATGGTTAAAGTAGACACTCCAGGGTATGCAATTGGTGGATTATCTGGAGGAGAAGCAAAAGATGATTTTTGGAAGATGGTTGATATTTCTGCACAAGGACTTCCAGAAAATAAACCAAGATATCTTATGGGAGTTGGATATCCCGTTGAAATGTTGTTATGTGTATTATTTGGAGTTGATATGTTTGATTGTGTTTATCCAACAAGAACTGCAAGATTTGGAACAGCATTTAGTGATGATGGGTTAGTGACATTAAAGATTAATAAATATAAAGATGATTTTAATGTGATTGATGAGTCATGTGATTGTTTATGTTGTAAAAAAGGAAATGGACTAACAAAGTCAGCTCTTCATTTTATGTTTACAAATGGAGCTGTTGATGGTACTCCTGTAGCACAATATTTAACCCACCACAATATATCATATCTCTTTAATTTAATGAGGAAATATAGAGTGGCAATTAGAGAAGGTAAATCAAAAACATTTGCTCGTGATTATATTATAAGATTTTATGGAGGAAAAGAACATGTTCCACAATGGATTATTGATGCATTAACAAAAGTTGGTGTAGAGTTTGCATAAAAAGGAGTTACATGAAAAATATAAAAAAAAGATAATAAAATTTTTTAATAAGTTTAATTTTTTATTATTTTAATGAAAAATATCTTCACAAAAAGAAAAAATAAACATCTAATTATTTATATTAAAATGAGTGTAACAACTTCTTTATCCGCAGAACAATGGCAACATGACCATTTTATTGTTCATACAAGTAAAGCTGGTTATTTAGCTCAAAGTATTAGTGCAGTACTTGGATATCCAATTATTCCAATTATTCATAAAAAGTTTAGTGATGGAGAGTGTTATTATAGAATTGCTATTCCTGAAAGAACTTCATTAGTTGGAAGAGATGTAGTTGTTGTAAGTTCTATTGTTGATGACCAGGAATTACTTGAAGTAGTAAGAATTGGAGGAGAATTAGCAGAACTTGGAACAAAAAGAAGAATTTTCGTGATTCCATATCTTATGTATTCTACTATGGAACGAGCAGTTCATCCTGGAGAAGTTGTTACATGTAAATCTACAGTAAGAATGTTATGTGGTATACCATCTTCTGGGTTAGGAAATTTATTTATGTTAATGGACCTTCATACATCAGGTATTATTCATTATTTTGAAGGTACAGTTCAGGCAATGGAATTATATGCTGAAAGTACTCTTGAACAAGCAATTGCTGAGAATATTGATTTTAGTGAACCAGTAATTTTTGGTTCAGCAGACCTTGGAAGACCTTTATGGGTAGAAACTTTTGCTAATCATTTTGGTGTTGGAATTGCTTTTATTAGAAAAAGTAGGTCCTTTGAAGATACTCATGTTATAGGTGAACCTATTGGAGATGTTAAAGGAAAACACGTTGTTATTTATGATGACTTGACAAGATCAGCTGGGTCATTGATTAAAGCTTGTAATGCTTATTTAGATAATGGAGCTATTAAAGTGACTGCAGTTGTTACTCATTTATCATTAATTGATGATGATGTTGTACAAAAAGTTATTGACTCAAGAATTGATCGAGTAATTGCTACTAATAGTAATGTTAGATCTCAAATGGATGCAGTTAAAAATAGTAAGAAGTTTATTATTTGTGACATTTCTCCAGTATTTGCCAAACAGATTAGAGCATGTTTAAATAACAATAATGACTAATCATCGTTTATTTTATTTCTTCTTTTCTTTTTTTTTTAATAAAATAAAAAAAGAGATTCAAAAAACTCATTAAATGAGTAACGAACATCTCATTCATCAGTTAGAAAATGAAATACAAAAACTAAAGAAAAGAGTTGAAGAAATGGAATTAGTAGAAGAATTTCCTTCTGCTATTGATGCCTTTAAATATATACTTCAGGTATCGAATAATAATGATAATATAAAAGTTAAACAACTTATTCAACTTTATGAAAAACAATTTAATGAAAAAGACATTTTAATAGCAAATGAAATTAAAAAACAATTAACAAATAAAATAGAAGAATATAATGAAATAATTAAAAACAAAGAAATTAAAGGAATTGTATTAACTGTTATTTCACAAGAACGTAAAGAAGAACAAAAAGTTATTGAAAAAGTAATAGAATTATTTAATTTAAATAAAATAAATGAACAACGTAAAGATGAAATTCTTCAATATTTTGATCCATGTTTAATAGAATTAGAATTACTTAAAAAAGAAATAGGAAGTTATCAAAAAGGAATTAGAAATGAAATGCCCAAACCAATTCGTATTATTTCACATTCACCATCATTTGAAAATTTTAATTCATTACCAACATCAAAAAGTCCAAAAATAAATAACTATGGAGAAATAGCAAAAATTATTGAAAGTACATTTAAAATACATAGTGATACTATTATGATTTTAATGAATACTATTCATATGAATAAAATGAACTTTCTTACTGAAAATTATTCATCATTAGAGAAAATTACAAAAGAAGGATTAGTTAATATTATTAAAGGAAATGAAAATGTTATGATATTTTTCTTTTTAAAAAGAAATATTATTGTTGGTATTTATTTTAATACTCCTCTTCAACCTGATAAACAAATTAAAGAAAATGATCAATTTTTATTATTTATTATTGAAGATACAACAATTACTTTTTGTCATCAAAAAAGAGAACAAGGAACTTTAATTAGATTAGGAAAAGAAGATAATGATTTTAATGACTCTTGGATTGAAATAGAGAATGGTTTTAAATTATATCAAGAAAAGTCTGGAACTGTTTTTACTATTCCTAAATTAATACTTTCTTTTGATGAAAAATATATGAATGAATTTGTTATTCAAAAAAAATCAATTCTTTTTCCAAATACAAAATATGAATTAAATAAAATTGCTGCTTTAAAATGGTTTAATTAATAATTATTTTTATTTATTTTTTGTTTTTTTTGATTCAAAAAAATGTAATTAATAAAATAATAAATAATATTATAATTGATTTATACATTATAATTTATTACATTGAGAAAATTAGTTTCAATCTTAAAAGTATTTAAAGATGGTTATTAAAAGCAAAGGTCTTCACGAAGCTATTGCTAAAGTAACAGATAGAAATGCACCAAATGGTTCATGGGTAATTGCAGAAGTTATTGGTATGGGAGAACGATTCGATTTATATGATGAAGGAGAGGGAATAGAATCTTTTAAAGCAGCATTGCCTGAAGATAATGTTTGCTTTTGTTTAATTTCATTAAGAATGACATATGATGGTGTTCCTAATATTGCACGAGTTGTTTTTGTTCATTGGAAAGGAAGTAAATGTAAAGGAATGAAAGTTGTTCGTTCAAACCAATTAACTCAAATGGCATGGGATGTTCTTCAACCTCATCATGGTCAATTAGAAGTTCTTTCAGCCGATGAGATCACAGAAGAAGTTCTTTTAGGAAAGTTAGACCCAAAAGGAGGTTCTCATGTAATCAGTTAATTTTTTTATTTTTTTTTCAGATTTTTTCTTTATAATGTTAAGTCTTTTTGTAAAATTTTTATTCAAACGTATTATTTAGTAATTTAGAAACAAATTATATTGTATCGAAAAATTCATATTATAGTCTATAGGAAAGAAAGAAAAAGATAATTGATTAGAAAGGAATGAATGATACTTATTTAAATTATAAGGAATTATAACAAATATTATTTTTATATAATATTTTTTATAAAAAAATATTTACTTGTATTTGATAATTGTTAAAATTCAATTATTAAATGATTTGAATAATATAAATATATTAACTTCAATTCCTGAAATGAAAAGTGCATCTTTTTTACTGTCTTTTTGGTTTAAATAAAAGATATTTTCAATTGAAAGTAAAAAATTTTTACAATTTTGTTGTAATACTCATCAAATAATTATTAAAAATATATTCTATTATTTATTTTTAGGAAATCTATGTAAAAATTGAGTGAAAAAAAAAAAAGAAATAAAAAATGAATTACTATAATTTCCCTAATATTTAAAGGAAATTAAATTTCAAATGAAAAAAAACTATATTTAGGTTTAATATTTACTAAAAATAAGTATTTTCTTACTAATTAAAAAATAATATAAAATAATATAAAATATTATTAATAATGTATTTAGTTTGTAGAGTTGTATAATACGACATAATGAATCATTATACGAATATCAATTTTTTTTTATCTACAAGCAAGGATAGTGACTTGAGAAAAAAATCTTGTTTGTAAATTTCTATAGAATTAAAAGGATGAACTATTAAAAAAGTAATTTAATGAGCATTGAAACAAATACCATTTTATCTGAACCAATTCAATTTCAAAGAAAAAAAGAAGGCTTTAAGAAGACTCAAAATGAAAATCAAATACACTCATGTGTATTACACTCTTCATTAGGACCAATGACATGTAAGAAGAAATCCAATTATCTACTTCATCATCATCATGAATTTAATACTACTGTTTATTGTAATCCAAAAACTTCTAAAAAGGATAACGTAAATAAAGAAATTGATTATCCAACTGATTTAGATGATGAAGACCTTGAAGTTTTAGATATTTTATTAGCTATTGAATCAAAAGGAAATGAAGATACATATTTAGATGATTATGAACGTTGTAAAAATCCAGGTATGTGTCTATCATTATTTTCATTCAGTCATTAACTGTAAATAAATATATATTACTTCTATTATATTTGTTTTTTTATTTATTGGTTTAATAAAATATAAATAGATACTTTCTAAATCTGAGTAATAACATCAGTTACTTACTAAAGTAACTATAATTCGATGTTCTATTTTTGATAATAATTTTCTTTAATGGTTTTTTGATTGAACAAAGGTGCAATTGCATTTGTAAATTTATTATATGATGTAATTCAAATTATGTTTTTTATAACGAAAAATGTTTTTTTTATTATTCTTATTCTTACTCATCTTGGTTTTTGAATATTAATTATTTTAATATATTGTTATTTGAGAAATTCATAACTAGAATATGTAATTATTAATAATATAATAAAGTAATTGATAATAAGTTTTGTTGTTATATTTTTCTTCTTCTAAAAATTCAATGAGACATTATTTGAGAATAAAATAAAAGGTTTTGATGTAGAGTGTTTTATTTTATTTATTTTTTTCAATGGAGAGTATTAGTCCAATTTATTAATAATTTAATAAAACAATATTTGTTTTTGAATAAACTAAGAGAAAGATTTAACTATTCAAAGTAATAAAACACAAACTCAAATAAGAGAAAGTGTTATTTATAAGTAATGATAAGACGTATTTTTATTAGTAAATTAGAATTAATTATTAGAATACTCAAAAAATGATATTTAAGATAAATAAATTAATGAATTAAAATGTTAAAGATTTAAAGACTTCAAAACATTTAAAGAAACTTTTTCAGTAAGACGTTTCCATTCATTAACATATGATAGATTTTGAATAGAAAACATTAACTCTTCAATATCAATTTGACCTGCATTTGATTCTAATATAGTGATAATTGTATTAATTGTATCAAAATTTCCATCATTTGATAATATTCTTAAATATTTCCATCTTCCTTCTTTTGAATTATAGCAACATTCTAACACTGCATTTTCATCAGCATTATATTTAATTTTATCAGCTTCTAATAAACACAAATCACGATTATCAAAATTAACTTGTTGCAAATAAACAACAGAAGTATTATAATAAGATTTACAACATAAAGATACTTTACGAGAATTCTTATAAAATTGTTCTTGAATTCCTAATTTACAAGTAATTGTATCATTAAATTGCCATTTAAAGAAATAATTATTTGTAAAAGGAATATACTCAGAGTTTGGATAAAATAAAAATCCTTCAGTTAAATGGAATCTTTTTCCATCAATATAAGTAATTCCATATTTTGTTTTTTTCATAGCTTCAAATAATTTAGTAATAAGTTTAATTTCAATGAATGGTTTTGTATTTAAACAGAATATAATTTCATCATCTGGAACATTATTTTTTGAAATTTCTTCTCTAAATTTTAAAATAATTTCTTTTCCTAAAATTTGAAGTCTTTCAGTAAACAAATAGTTAGTTGTAACTGTGTTTTTATAAATTAAAATATCATTACATAAAAAGGTTGGTTTTTTTGTTTGAATATTTTCTATCATTTCTCCATCAATAATTGTTAATCCTTCTTTATAAATATTTGCAACTAATGGATATTGAACACTAAACACATTCATATCTTCATCAACCAATAACACCTCATTATTATCAATCATTAAAAAATATTTTTTTCCTTTAGATTTTTCACAAAGTAAGTATTGTGGTAATGCTTTATCATGAAACCTAATATTATGAAGTATTTTATAATGTTGTCTACTAAGAAATATTGGGATAGTTCCTGGAAATACTGGATCTGTTGGTAATTCATATCCAAATACTTTAAATATTTTTTCAAGATATTGTCTACTTAATTCTGATGGTATTTGTTGAATGTCTATTTGTTCAATTCCATTTGTTTCTATATTATTAATATCTTTAATTGTGTTATAAATATCACTACATATATTATGAATTATTGCTTCATCATTTGTTTTGTTAATTCTAATTCTTAGACAATGTTCAATTGTTTTCTTTACCCATTCTTTT
>NW_001914889.1:0-57044 GCF_000208925.1 Entamoeba histolytica HM-1:IMSS | reverse complement strand
CTTCTTTTTGATATTTACTAACTTCTTCTGCAATAATTATATATTCAGAATGGTCATAGTATTTTTGTTTACTTATTGTCTTTAAATTCATTGTATCTCTTGCTTCTTCTTCTTCAATTTCTTTTAAATATAATCCAAATTTAATATTAAAATCAAATACTAAACCACTCTCAATTCTTTCTTCTTCAAGTATTTCAAATCCATTCATTTCTTGTGTATTTTCATCAACCCATATCTCTCTAACTTTGTTTTTCATAATCTCCTTTATTTCTTCTTTAGTTTCTTTTTCATAGGTTAGTATTTCATAATATCGTCTTGTAATTCCTTCAATAAATTCATCTCCATCTTCTATTTCTTATTTCTTTTCTTCATTTTTCCTTTTTCTTTTAAAACAAACTACTTCTTCCAAACTCAATTTCAACAAAATCTGGTTGTTGTTCAAACCCTTCAATAACTTTTTCTTCAAACACTTCAAAACAACTGCGTTTTGGTTCTAATTTGAAATTCTCTAGTACTTCCATTCTTTTTCTTTTTTATGTTTTTTTTAAGTTGATTATAGTTGAAATAAAAAAAGAAGAAAAGAAGAGAAAAAAAAGAAAAAGAAAATAATTTTGTTATTTGAATAAAAGAAGATTTTTGTTTTTTTGGATTGTTTAATTCTTCATTTAATAGAAATGTCTTTCATTTTTTATTTCACTTTTTAACTTAATTCAATATCATCAATCAATTCATCAATTAATATACATTATATATCTTTCATCAATTAATAGAATGTGAAAAATTAAATATTTCAAATCTCAATTAATAAAAAACATGAAAAATACAAATGAAAAGATTAGAACATTAAATTTATTAATCTAACACTGACAATAATCTTACTCATAAAACATTCCTTTTAATAATAACTAATTCAAAATAACATAAATAAAAGAATAAATAATGACCTATCACTTCATTCATTCTATTAAAAAAGAAATATGAAGTTATTGGATTAACTTATCTTAATAAATTCTTATTTAGTTTTATGTTCAATAACTTTACAAGTTCTAAAAGATGTTCAATGTTTTATTTAAATTTTAATATGTGAATATTCTGATTAGTAACTTCATTGTTATCTAAATGATTATTTAGTTTATGTTCATAAATTCTATGAACAACAAAATAAAGTAGAAGCTTATTTGTAACTTTAGTTACATAAAAATTCTTTTATTTTAACTCTTAAAAGAGGATAGTAACTTTCATTTATATTTCCATATATATTTTTTAAATAATTACAATCTAAGAGTAATTTAATTATTTGTTTTATTAACACTAATTTATTTTGTTTATAGTTGAAATAGACATAATAATAGCAAAACGCTCAAAACAAAGTTGGTATATGAGTATATTATATAAAATAATAAAGGTTTAGTAATACTGATATTTTATTAATTTAAATAATTAATAATTATGTTTAAAATCTAACATTAATTACAATAGACATAAATTTAAATTTTTATAAGCATTATGCTAGTGAAATGAATAACTATAATATTGAATGAAAAAAGTAATTAAAAAAAAATAAGAGTAAATGAATAAAAGTTAAGTATAATTGAGAGTAGTATCATATTTTTCTTTCATTCAATACTGATACAAAAAATTTATGAATAATCAAAGGAAATATTATAAACTAAAATTTGTAGTAATAACTAACTCATAACAAGAGCTTATAAGTGTATGTCTATGATTAAGAATAATAAAGTAAAATCCAGAAACAAAAATAATAATTATATTAACCAAATGAATAATAATAATCTCTATCGGAATTTACTAATTAAGTAAGCTCAGAATTAGTTAAAAGATAATTGAAAGAGATAATAATATAATAATAATGAAGAAAGAATGAAAAAAAAAAAATAAAATAATAAATCTTATATTAATAATTAAAGTATAAATAAGAAAAAATCATTTAAATTAATTTTAAATTGAATCATTGATAAAACTCCTAAAGATAAAAGAGTTATTAATATAATAAGAATAACTTAATTAAAAATATAAAAAAATATTGAATATTATATGATATGAAACAGAGGATAATGAGAATAAATTTAGAAAAATTAATAGTTTTTGAGAAAAATCAAAGTGAATGAATTAAAAAAATGAAATAAATGCAAGGAAGACAATCTGTTTTAAATACAACTAATATACTATCAATTGAATTTTGTTAGATTCAATGTATGTTATTACTCATCATAACTATTATGAAATAGAGCAATTTTAATAAATAAACAAAAGAATAAGAAATTGTTTGAATTAAATAAAAATAAATTTATTGAGTAAAAAACATTAGTATTGAACTTATAATACAGTAAACATATAAAAAAACAAAAAAAACAAAAAGTTTTCTAGTTTGATAATTGTTTAAAGAATGTTGAGTTATATAATACAATTAATAAACAATATTCAAATTAAGAAAGAGTTAGTAGTAATTTAAACAAAAAAGTTAGTCAATAAATAAACCTACAATTTGATTTTGTTCATATGGATAAGGAATTAGTAATTTAGACAAAATAACAATTGAAATGAAATAAAGAAATAGAGAAATAATAAATTAAATATTAATAATTATAAAAATAAATTATAATAAGAAAATAGTTAAGAATAATAAGAAGTTTTTCAATAAAATTATATTAAAATATTATAATTTATAATAAATTAAAAAAAATATTAAAATAAAACTAAATAACCCTTTGGGAGCAGGATGAAGGAATACTATATCACCGCCAGATGTACTGATAAAGCTCACAACCCAAATGAAATCTTTAGATCAAGAGTTTTTGCTCCAAATTATGTAGTTGCTAAATCTAAATTCTGGATGATGTTAAAGAAACAACACAAAGTCAAGAAGATCAATGCAGAACTTCTTCAATGTCAACCAATTTTTGAAAAGAACCCAACTGTTGTTAAGAATTATCAAATCTTCTTAAGATATGTTTCTGCTGGTGGAATTCATAACATCACTAAACAATATAGAGATGTCACTAGAGTTGGTGCTGTTAGACAAATGTATAATGACCTTGCATCACAATACAGAACAAGACAAGACAAAATTCAATTAATTAGTATTACTACTGTTGGAGACAAAGCTGTTAAGAATCCAGTCCTTCATCAATTTGTTGGACACCATGTTAAATTCCCAATGGTACATTGCAAACCAGTTATTGCATCAAAGAGATTTAATCTTCCAATTAAAGCTGGTAAATTGACTACAAAGCTTTGCTAAATTACGTCTTCTATTTTGAATATTTTGGTTTTCTTATTGAAAAATAAAGAAATTTGTTAAATTATAAATTTTAATAAATTTTACTATAAAAATAGAATGAAAGATAAAAAATAAGAAAAAAAGAAAAAAAAGTTGTTACTCATACCATGGGAAAATTTCACAAATTAGGATGGATCCAGCATGAAGGTAAATCCATTTATTGTATTGACGTTAATCCAAGTAAGACAAAAATAATCACTGGTGGTGGTGATGGATATGTTAAGGTATGGAATGTATCAGCATTAAGTGATATTTCAAAACAACCAAAACTTTTTTCAAGGATTTGTGTTGATGAGAAAAGTATTAATTGTTGTAGATATTCATTTGATGGAGAGTTAATTGCTGCAGCAAGTGTAACTGGGAAAGTTGGTATTTTCCGACTTGTTCGTGTATCAACTGAACCAATGTATGATGAAAAAGGAAATATCTCATTTGAAGAATATGAATTGGTTGATGGTTTTGATTTTACTAATGAGGTTATAGACATAAGTTGGTCTCCTAAAGGGGAATATTTGGCTGTTGTGACTTTAAAAGGAAATGTCATCATTTGGACACTCTTTGATGAGGCACATTCAACAACAATGTTAGAGGAAAGTCATCAATGTGCTCAAGGAGTTTCATGGGACCCATGGGGTCAATACATTGCAATTCAATGCTCAGATAATTTTGAGTTATGGAAAGTTAATCCTTATCAAAAAATAAAAGAATTTCCAATAAAGACTTTAGATGTATCGAATCATTGGAGAAGACCTTCATGGAGTGATGATGGCTCAATGGTTGTTGGATATAATACATCAAGAAACCTTCCTTGCTTAATGGTTTTGAAAAGACATTCACTTGACCAAATGATTTTATTAACAGGAAAGGGAAGAGGTAGGTGTGCCGTAAGGATATGTTCAAGAGGATATCATCTTTCAGATGAAAAGAAAACTAAAGTTTATAAATTGATCATGGCAGTTGGGGACGATAAAGTTTGTTTTTGGACAACAAAAGGAACTGGTAAAGGACTTGATGAAATTCGTGGCGGAACTATTGGAAAATATGAAGACTGTGTATGGGTTAATAAAATGGCTATTATAGTTGGAACAGAAGGGACTGTAGATGTTATTGAATTGAATGAACAAGAAGGTGAAGGTGACTTACTTACTCTGAGTCAACAAAATACATTACTCTATAAACAAACAGAATTGATCAGAGAAGCAAAAAAGAATAGAACACAACCTCCACCTGATATTGAAAATGAGTATCCTTTAATAAAACAGACATTACAAATCAATAAAAGGCAAAATGGAGATCGTGTTCTCCTTCAAGTAGATCCTGTTGGGGTATGTGATGAATTAATCTGTGTTAATGAAAAGTCTAGCACTGTCGAATGGAGAACATTACTTCAAGATAAAATTAAATTTCTTAAAAGTAGTGGAAAAAGAACAGTTATAGTGTTGAGGAATAACAATATTATAATGATAGATAATAGATGTGGTTCTCTTAAAGTTCCTCTTAAGGTTCAAAATGAAGAATTTTATAATTTATTCTTTTCAAAGAAATATGTATGTTTGTTGAAAGGGAAAGACAGAGTTATTATTTTAGATAAACACTTAGAATTTGTTCAAGAAGTTAATATATCAAATGTTCTTGAAAAGACTGATAAAAGAAAAATTATAGGACTACAGTACTATGATGAAAGTAATAGTTTATTAATTCAATTTGAAGAAAAAATTGAGTTTATAATAAGAGAAAACCATGATGTTATTATGATTCGACAAGGTTTGAAAAATTTAACAGAAGAACAAATGATTTCAGAGCTAGAATGCAGTCTTTTAACATTGCCTATGATATGGAATGAAAATAGGTTTAAAGAAACTATTGAAACATACGTTTCAATAATTCAAAAAAATCTTGACTATAATCGTTTAAGGAACTGTTTAAGAGTTATTGAAAAAATTAAATTAAAAGAAAAAACTAATGTATCATTACTTGAAGAATGGTCAGAAAAAATACAAAAGTCATTGTTGTCATTTTCTCAAAATAACTAAATTATTCAGTCATTATTAATTTTTTTTATTTTTTTATATTAATTCATTTATAAAAAATACCAATATTGAAACATGAATGATATTTCAAAGAAAGAATAAAATAAAATTTATAGATCTTATCTTTTTAATCTGCTTATACTAAGAAGTATGAAAGGCACTATTAGTAATAAAGTACTTTCATACTTAAAAAAAAAAGGTAAAAAAGAAGAGAAACCTTTTGGTATTGAGCTAGACAAAATACCCGATGACTATTTAAAAGATGGTTTTCCTTTCTTTTTTATAGGCATGAGTGAGTATATACTAAACCGTTTGTTTTTTATGTTTATAAAGACTATACTAATTTAATAGACCAATGTATTGGGGTAATAAGAACTCCTGGTGACTATGATTTGGTCTCTAAAATAAAACATAAATTATCAAAAAAGGAGAGCTTTACAAAGTTCACTGACGGTCGTGACATAACACATGAATTAACATCAGTACTATTGTCATTTGTTAAAAATTTACCATCTGGATTAATAACAAAAAATGAAATGCTAATATTTTCTAATATCCTTAAGCAAATGAACAAGGGTGACATACAAAGAACTGTTGTTGCCTTTAAATTAGAGTTAAGAAGAATAGATCCGATAAAAAGAAAGTATTTAATCTTTTTTATGAACTTCTTTTATCAAATATCACTTCAACAAGACACAAATAAAATGGGGTGTGGTTTGTTATATTTCTTTATAAAATAATTTATTAACATAAAATAATTATTATAGAAAATATTGCTACATGTGTTTTTCCATCTTTTTTTGAAGAGACAAAGGATGATTTAGTATGTAGTAATACTAGTGACAAAGAAAATATAATAAGAGAAATGATTAGGTTATATCCTTTAATATTTAATGTTTGTTGTTCTTTTTCAATTACAAAAAAACTTCAAAACATTTATCATTATAGGATTTTGAGGGTTTCATTCCAATAATAAACTCAAATTAATAACAATTGACTATAAAAATAAGAAGATTGTTAATCAAATAGTATATAAATAATTAAATACGCTTATAATTAACTCAAATTATTTCTTTTTCAAATAAATATTAACCAACATTACTAATAGAAATTATTTATTATTATTTTCTTTTTTATTCTATTTTTCATATTTTTTTTACAAAAAATACAATACTTTAAGATACAAAGGTGTTAAATATAATCTAAATTAATGGGTATATTTTACAATTACTTGTTATCAAGAAAAATTCTTTTTAAAAAATAATTTTTATTGACATTTATGAAAAAGAAGTAACAATAATAAGATAACTGTTTTTTTCTTATAATTTTAATTATTATTGATTATTACTCTTTAAAAAAGCTCTATACAACGTAATTTCATATTTTTGTTCGAAGATGACAAAATACTTGTCTTTGTTTTCTCTTTATTTTAACATCTTCAAATTTTTTCATTATAAGTTTTGTTCATTGTCAATTAATTTTTGTAGTACTATTTTAATTAAACGTATATTAAAAATTTATTGAATGAACATACCATTGTTGGCATTGATATTATTATTAGGTTTGGAATTAAATACTTATTCAACTATCCAAGAAAAAAAAAGGATATTTTATACAATTTATTCAATTATAAAAATAATTAAATTATCTTAGAAATTAAATATATTTATTATTGATATTATTCACTACAGAAAATGATGAAGAATACCTTAACACTCTCATCAATAAAATAAAAAAATGAAAATAGAAAAATGTACAAACATTAATTACTACTGGAAAAGAAAAGAAGCTGACCGATTAATAATGGAAATTAATAATAGATGGGTATGGTCAGGAATTAGAATGAATGATCTGCAAGATGATATGAATATTTCAATGTGTATGCACCTCTATCTCCAAAATAAAAGAAATCCTAAAGAAAATAAATAGACTAGAAGATTTAGTCAATGAAATTGTACAGAATCAAGTGCATCATGAAATTAAAAGAATATGATGAAGAATGAATAAAAGTTAAAGCACTAGAAAGAATAAAGTACCTAAAATATATGATGAGAATAATCAAAGAAAGAATTAAATTTAATAAAGATGAAATAATCAGAATCAATACAAATAAAATAATGTTTGATTCTAATAAAAAATTAGAATAGTTAAGAGAATAGAGAAAATAAAAGATGAAAAAATAATTCCAATAATAGTTTCAATCAATGGATTAGTAAACAAAGAAAATATTAGATTAATTAAAGAATTAAAGAATTAAAAATTAACATTGACATTATTAAAGAAATTAAAAACCTTGTAATAAAAAACATGATGGGTGTCATGGAATACAGCTCCTATCACAATCAAACATACTCCGTAAAGTTGCTAGACGAAGATGAATTGACAGAATTAGTCTCCCCTGATACAAGAACAATAGAAGCTAGTTCTATTAATATTTAATTAATTGCTTTATTAATTGAGATTTGAAATATTTAATTTTTCACATTCTATTAATTGATGAAAGATATATAATGTATATTAATTGATGAATTGATTGATGATATTGAATTAAGTTAAAAAGTGAAATAAAAAATGAAAGACATTTCTATTAAATGAAGAATTAAACAATCCAAAAAAACAAAAATCTTCTTTTATTCAAATAACAAAATTATTTTCTTTTTCTTTTTTTTCTCTTCTTTTCTTCTTTTTTTATTTCAACTATAATCAAATGATAGACTTAATTTTCATTTATATTATATTTATTTAGTGCTCATGAGCTTTATTGGTCTGACATTTTTAAGGACTTTCTTATTCATCATTTTCATTAAGTTGTTGACCTTCTATTTGATTTTCTTCATTGAGTTGTTGACCTTCTATTTGATTTTCTTCATTGAGTTCGATATTAGGGTTTTGCTCTTCTTCTAGATGAATAGGATGAATGAAAAGGTCATACAAGAATTTTGGTAATTCTAGTGGTTTCCAGTTATAGTACATTGGGAACACTGTTTCTAACCAATAAACAACATGACCAATAAAAATGCCATAAATGTCGTTAATAGCTTCACTTATAAAGGAGACATGAAGTAATAGAGAAATCCAGGGGAAATATACAAGAGGTATAACAAATATGAAGAACATTACGACTCTTTGTTCTCTATTTTGTTTTGACCAGAGATAAATTATAAAGTTAGAAAATGAATTGAATAATAAAGGGAGTTGTCCTGGGACATAACCTATAAAATGAAATGTAAAAGACAAAACTAAAATCCCTGAACATCCTATAAAAATAACCCATAAACAATGTAACCAACTTCTATAAGTTTGTTCAATTTGAGATAATGCCTGAGAGCTATTACGTTAGTTTATTTAAAGAATATAGTTAAAATAAAAGAATAACAAACATAAACAAAAGCTCAAATAAAAACCAAATACTAAACCTATCAGAATACACTAGAAATGGTGTAACTAATCTCCAAATTTCACCAGAAAGAATTGCATCAACGTCAAATGATAGTTGTGAGATATGAATTATTCGAACTTTCATTAACACAAAAAGGCTTATAATCATAATTAAAATGGTTCGAGTTATTATAGGATATCCAGCAAAGACATTCAAAATTTCCATTCTATGGTGATGTATTAAAATTTTTTAGTTTTTCATTTTATCAAGATCTATTGTTTAATGAAAATAAACCATAAAGGTTTTTTTAATGTTTTTGGTAGATATTCAATTAAAATTAATATTCATTTAAGTATTGTGTTAAAAGAAAATAGTAATAATATTATTGAAAGTGGAACATATTCTATGACATAACTCGGATAATTAAATTTATAAATTGTTGTTTAGTGATAAAAGACAAATCTATTTCTGTTTTATTTCTTTTACTACGTTGGTATGATTATAATTATTTTAATACATTTTTGTCAGAGATAATAAAAAATTTTACCTAATAAGTTATTTTGCTTTTTTAATTAATTATTTAGTTTTAAAAAACATTTTTATATAAATAATAACAAAACTTAAAAAAAATATTTTAAAGAAAAAGTGTTGAATGAATAGTCAAGATTTTGATTTTAATGAATTTGAGGAAGATTCAGTTGAAGAGAAAAAAGATGATTATATAATTATTGATGGAAAAGAACTTAACAGTAATGAAAAAACAGTTGTCATAAAAAATGAAAAGCAACTTATAGTAATGAAAGAAACAATCATTGTGTCAAAATACATCAATAAAACTCAATCATCTCAAGTTATTACTGTTAGTAATATACAAAATGAGATGTATTCAATAGAGTTTCATCCTCGTAAATTGTTACTTCAACCTAATGAAATTAAAGAATTAACTATTTGTGTTAAACCTTTCTGTTCATGTTATATAGATTGTTCTGTTTTTATTTTTTTGAATTTAACCCAATGGAAATCTTATGATTTTAAATTTACTAGTGAACCTTCATTATGGATAAACCCACAATTTATACAGGGGTTAGACTCAAAAAAAGAACTTGGACGTGGAAGTTTTGGGATAGTTTTTGAAGGTGTTTATAATTCAATGAAATGTGCGATAAAACGAATTAATGGGTCTTTAGACTTAATAGAAAAAGAATTACAAATTATTACATCACTTAGAAATCCCTTTTTAATACAGTGTTATGGAATGGTTTATTATTCAGCAACAGTTCATATTATCATGGAACTTGCTCCTTGTGGTAGTTTTGATAAATGTTTGAAAGAAATGAATTATGAGATTAAAATGAAGGTTTTGATTGATGTTTTAAAAGGAATTCAATTTCTTCATCGTAACAATATTATTCATCGTGATATTAAACCTGCAAATGTTGTTTTATTTAATACAAAAAAAGTTGTTGATATTAATGCAAAGTTAACTGATTTTGGAAGTTCTACATTAAAAGATGAAAGTCATATGACTGGTGGTGTTGGAACTATATCATATATGGCACCTGAAGTAATGAAAATGGAAATGTATGGATTTGAATGTGATATATATTCATTTGGAATGATGTTATATGAAGTTATTTCACAAAGAGAATTATTTAGTGGGATGAAAAGTTATGAAATTAAACAATTCATACTGGAAGGAAAAAGACCAAAACAAACTACTGTTATTTCCAGTAGAATTTATTCAATTATTGAAGGGTGTTGGAGCCAAGACCCTAAAAACAGATGGGGTTGTGAAGAGTTAATTGAAAAAATACAAAAAATAAGAAGTGGAACTAATGAAATGATGGTTAGTCCAATTCCTAAAATTGAGAAACATGGTTATATATTAGAAGGAACTCAATATATTCAGTTAAACCAATCAACATTATCATTTACAATAAGAAATACATATTATAATGGAAATGATGGGAAAAGTTGGTATTTTAAAGGAAAAGAAATGAAAAAGATAGGAAGAAGAAAAGAGGCATTAGAAGCATTTAAAAAAGGAGGAAAAAATCTTTGGTGTAAAAAAGAATTAAGTAAAATATATATTGAAGAAAATATGTACAAAGAAGCTATAGACTTATTAATTGAGTGTTTATATGAAAATGATTATGAGTCAGAAGAATTGTTATTAGATTTAATGGATAATTCTATTAGATTAAATGATGAACAAATAAATAAATATTTAGAATATTTAACTATAAATGGAAATAAAGATGCTATGTTTGAACTTGCAAAACGGTCAATATATCTCCAACCAACTAACTTATTGAAAAGTGAAAGGTTATTAAGACAACTTGTAAATGAACAATACCCTGGATCAGAAGTACAATTAGGATTATTATTGTTTATGATTCAAGAAGATTCAGAATCAAATAAAATAGCATTAGAATTATTTAATAAAGCTTCAATATGTGGAGATGTTTATGGTATTAATAATAGTGGTGTATTTTATTCATTAGGATATGGAACAAGTAAACAAATAAATAAGGCATTGCAATTATTCAACATTGCAAGTGGTCAAGGAAGTGGAATTGCAGAGAATAATAAAGGAATGATATTGTTTAGTGGAAATGAGTATGAAAATGAAGTAAGAGATTGTGTTGAAGCTGTGCAATGTTTTATTCGTTCTTCAGAAAAGGGATGTAAAGAGGGAATGTTTAATGCATCAGTCTGCTATTTTAATGGAGACGGAGTTGAGAAAGATGACTACAAAGCTATAGAGTATCTTAAAAAATCAGCTGAACTAGGATATGCAGAAGCAGAGTGTCTTCTTGCAAGTTGTTACAAATATGGAACAGGTGTTAAAATGAGTAATGAACTGTATGTCCAATGGACATTACAAGCTGCAAATAATGGAAGTAGTATTGCTATGTTTAATGTTGGGTGTTGGTATTATCTTGGAGAAAATTTTAAAGTGAATAAGAAAGAAGCTGTAAAATGGTACTATAAAAGTGCTAAAGAAGGATGTGGAAAAGCCATGTGTAATTTAGGAAGATGTTATTTTGATGGTGAAGGAGTTGAGTGTAACAAAAAGAAAGCGTTTAAGTGGTTTAAAAGAAGTGCAAAAAAAGGTATTGTTAGTGGACAGTTTAATTGTTCAAATTGTTATTATTATGGAGATGGAACCCAAAGAAATATTGATAAAGCAATGTACTGGAGTAAACTTGCTTCTATAAATGGACATGCAAGAGCTTTTATTATATATGGGAAATGTTTGTTGTATTATTATCAATTTGAAGAAGCAAGAAGTGTATTTGAAGAAGCATTAAGTTTAAATATTAAAGAATCATATTGGTATCTTGGACTATTATATGAGTATGGAGCTGGTGTTATCCAAAACTCAAAGCTTGCTTTTAAATATTATCAGAATGGATCAAGTGAGTTAAATTGTTGTAAAGAAAAAATTGCATTAACTTTGTTCCATAAAGAAAAGAAATTACATTATTTAAAAGATATTAAGAAAAGAAGTTCATTAGTAGATCAAATAATTGGAAAAGAGTTAATAGATGGACCAATTGATTTTTGTCCAAGTGAAGGAACCTTTTTATTATTTCAAGCTGCTAAATGTGGAAACGAAAATGCTTTCAATTACTTACTTCAAACCACTGAAATGAAAGATGATAAAGTTGTAGAAATTTTAAATGAATTATACTATAATTGTTTAAACAATGAACAGCCAAGTCAATATGTTTTAGAAGATGTAAATTATAATGAATTATTATGAGCTATTAATTAAGTTATAAATATAATTATTGTATTAGTTTGTTTATTATTAAAAATTATAAACAATATATTTTACTTATTTTAATTATTGATGTTATTGAACATTTCATTCTAATTGTTAATAATTCTTATCGTTTTTTCAAAATAACCAATAAAAAAAGAATATTTATAATGATTCTTATTTTTAATAACATTGAATATTTATATTAATAATATTTTTTATTTATGTTTTGAATTAATAATATCAAAATACTGAAATGCTCTAATTATTGGACATAGACACTCTGAGAATATTACTATTTTGAATGACATTGTTATGTATTATTTCAATTAAAGTTAAATGGAAACTCCATTAATACTCACATAAAAAGATAATTGAAAAAAGAGAAGAGTCTAATAAAATAAAAAACAAAATATTGACAAATGAGTTATTCTCAAACAATAAATTTTGGTAGTACACAATAATTTGAATAAGACATAAACAATAAAAAATATTATATTTAAAAAGACTGTGAAATGAGAAATATTTTGCCTTAATAGAAAGAAACTACATTCATTAAAAAGGTAAATTTCAAATTATTTTCATTGATTTGAATGATTTTTTTTTGGAATATCAGACAAGAAAAAAGAGAATTAAAAATAATAAATTACAAATAACTACCAATAAAAAAGTAAAAGAAAAAATCTAACTAAAAATAGTTAATTGAATGAGTAAAGACAGAACAAAAATACCTGACAGTCAATTCTTAAAGAATCATATTAAATTTAACCGTCATATCCAAGACATGTTGGAAAGAAATATTGCAATAACAGAAAATACATTAACTACATATTGTCGTGAAGTTCATAATAAACAACCAACACAAATTAATGAAGTATTCTCTGGGATAGGGTTAGAATTACATAAATTAAAATGTGTTCTTGTTCAGTCAAGTGATGAATATATTAAAGAGATTCAAAATCAAATTGAAGTTTTAATTAAACCAATACGTAAAGAATTTGTATATTGTTGTGATACATTTGGATTTCAATTATATGAAGGTAAACAAATTGAGTGTTATTCTAAGTATGATGGAGGAGATGTATTTATTGATCGTGAATCCCGATTATCAAATGGAATCATAGGATTAAGTCCAGATGGTGATATTATTTATCCATTTATTGTTCTTAACAAAACTGAATGTGCAAAGAAAAGTACTTATAATGAAATGGAAAAGAAATGTATTTTTTCATTTAATTTAATGTTATCAATTAAATGTACTGATATACAAAAGTGGTGTATTGAATCATTAGTTCCACAAATCAATGAAAAGAAAAAAAAATTAAATTACAATGGAAGAGCCTTAATTATTATTAATCATTTTGTATTTAAATTAATGAAAAATATAGAACATCAATTAGACAAAGCAGGTATAGATGTATTTGTTTTACCAAAAGATTATGGAGATGAAAATGAACCAATTTATAAAACAATAGAACTTTGTGTTAATCAACTTAATAATAAAAGCTTTACTTTTCTTAAGAAAATTCATATAATGGAATATCTTCAGTTTCTTATTAAAAATAGTAGACTTATTAAAGAGCAATTTAATTTAGCATATCGTTGTAATTATACAGGAGATTTAATTGAAATTAATCAAGAATTACAAAAAGAAATTAATGAGATTGAACTTAAAAAAGTAAAGAATGAAAGAAAAAGTCTTCAAAAGAAAGAAATAAAAGAACAAAACGAAGAAGATATAAGAAAAAAAAGTGACAATGTTATTGTAACTAAAGACACTCCAGATGACAGTATTAAAGAAAAATTAAAACATAAAAATGATATTATTGCAACAGTTAATAATTTTGTTAATGAATTAGTAAAGGTTATTGAAGGTGTTCCTTTATCTTTAATTATTTGTTGTGACGTTTATGAACCACCTAATTTAAAAAAAAGTAGTGGATGGACTACAAGAAGTGGAAGAATGAGAAAGAGTGAAGAAATTAAAGAAATGAAAGCAAGTGTCATACTTTGTATTAATGGAGATGGAAAAGGTGCTCGTCCTTTATGTTGTGTAAAAGAAATTGTTAAAAAACAAATGACATTACTTTTTAATGACAAAGTATATTTTAAAGATACATCTGATGGTTACATAAATGAAGAATGCTTTTTATTATGGTTATTTGATGAAGTTATACCATTTGCCACTGAACAAAGAAAGAAAACAGGTAATGAAGAACAACGAATTGTATTATTGATTAATGAAGAACTAAAAAACTGGATTAATGAAGAACAAATGAAACAATATCTTATTAAAATAGTGTTTGTTCCAAAAAAATTAAAAGAAGCCACAATGCCATTACAACAGGTGTTTGATTGTATAGATGAAGAAGTTATTAATTATGTTGACCTGAAAGAGTCAGTTTGTTTTACTACTTTAGACACATATTTTGAAACCTTCGAAGAAAATGAAGAACAAAATACACTTAAAATACATGAGATGTTTAAAGACTTTAATTACACTGAACTATTACTTTTAGGGGATCAAGAAGAAATCGAGTCTATGAAAAAAAGAATTATCAATTCAATCTTTCTTTTTGAAACTCCTATCATTGTTGACATACCTCATAACATTGATGCAATCACATCATTTGACTTTGATAAAACAGATTTAAATATTAGAGAAAAGAGAGTCTTATATCGTACTCTAATAGAACCTAAATTTAAAGATATTAAAAATGCTTCATTACAACTCTATTTCCTTCATCTTAAATTCCCACGATTAGTTTCTCATCTTTTTCCTTTCTTTAATGACTTAACTCATCAAAAACGTTCTTTAAAACGACTGTTTGATGATTGATTATCTTAATATAGTAAATAATAAAATAAACTATTTTATAAAATTTTAATTTTATTTTTAATTTGTCACATAATAAAAACCCTAAAACATTTTCTATTGTCAATCAATTTTATTAATTTTCTTCTTGTTATTCATACCATTATTCAGTCTTCTTTGTTTTAGTTAAAGCAGTACGAATTCTCTCTAACTCTTTTGCTGCACTGCGTACATTGGTTTGGTCATCTTTTAATTTACAATATGCTACAAAACGAAGTATTAACAAAGTACTAAATATAAATATATAAAACCAAAGAAAACAAACAAAAATAAAGTGTTGCATATGAATATGCCATTGCATTATTTAATTTAATTTTATCAGCTGAAGACAAAGTGTTATAATCAATTTTTTCAAATTCAGCTAATTTTTGTTTTAATGATTGAACTGATTTATTAACGTCTTGAATACTTTGTAACTGTGTTTGAAGTTGTAGTGAAGACATTGTTAGGTTTATCTGTTTTTTTAACCATCTCAAAATTCATTAATTCAATTTTTTTATGTCAACTTCAACTAATCAAATTATTACAAACGACACCTTAGAACTCCTTGACGAAGATGATATCTTTGAAGACTTTAATGGTTTGCTTTATTTATTTATTCTATTATTTCTATATTCATTTATTTAGATTTTAAAACAAAAGATGTAGATGATTCTACTCTTCATTGGCAAGACAATTGGGAAGACGAAGGTGCTGATGAATTTACAAATCATATTCGTTCATCACTTCTTCATTAATTTACTTCATATACTTCATCCTTTTATTTTATTATAATTTTAATAAAATTTAATTTAAAATAACTATAACAAAACTATTCGATTTATCACTTTCTTTAGTTTTTTTTATTTAAATTGTAAAGCCATCATCTTCATCATAATCAGACACTTCGCTTTGACTTTCATTACTTTCATCTTCTGAAATCGTAACATCTAACTCATCACTCTTATCTTCTTTACCACCACTAATACTAAATTCATCTAAAGGATTAAATGTTGAGCGTTGTTGTCTTGTTTGTCTAAATGGAATAGCAATATCTTTTAATGGTTCAATATCACTAAATTCTTGTACTTTAGGTGTAAATTGATAAATAGCTTTTGGTGCCTCTTTAGGTTCAAGTTTAATTGGATATTCTTTTAAGTTTTCTAATTGACCATGTACAAGAACATTATTATTTTGGAAAAATTGAAGATAAGCACACCACAACGGATTTTGCATTAATGTTTCTGGATTACCTACAACCACTAGTCCATATTTTGCTCTAGTAATACTTACATTTAATCTTTGAGGAATAGAAAGAAATCCAATGTCTGATATTTCATTTGAACGTACAGTAGAAAAGATAATAAAATCTTTTTCTCTACCTTGGAAAGAATCAACAGATGCAATTTCAATATCATTTAATTGAGCTTCAGAAATTCTTCTATTTAATGACAGCCTTGAAATAATAGCTTGTTTTTGAGCAATATAGGGTGTAATTACACCAATTTGAGATGGACTAACTTTATTTCCTAACATTTTAATAATGATCTGTTCTATAATAAAAACTTCTTCATCATTTATGTAAGAAGTGCCATTAGAACCATATGACTCTTTTCCATTTGCAGCAATAAACATCATAGGTTTATTTTGTTTAAACCAGAAATATTTCAATGAAGGGAATTGTCTTTCAAGTGCTGTAACACCATTTTGTAATACACCATCATAAAATGTTTGAGAACTAAATTCTGATAAACATGGATGCATACGATATTGGAATTGAAGTCTATATGGCTCATGTCCTAATTGTAATAATCTTGAAAACATAGGAAGTCCAAGTCCATACTTTTTTGCTCTTGAAGAATTAAGAATTGGTCCTAATTGACAATGATCTCCAACAAGGAAAAGTTGTTTTACAGAATTATTTAGACATATTAAACATTCTGGCTCATCTGCTTGAGTACTTTCATCTATTAATACAGTATCGATATGTTCTAATATCCCACTTAATCGAGTGTCTAATGCTCCACAACAAGTGCAACAAATAACGTCTGTCTCTCTCAAAAGAGAGAGTTCAATTTGATTTATTCTTTTTTGAATTGTTGCTGTGCTAACAAAATCAAGAGAGTCTGGGTCATCTTTGTATTCTTGGTATAATGCAAACATTTCTTTATCTTTTTTCAATTTCTCTTCCATTAATGTTTTTAACGAATAATCGTATAACGACTCATCTTCAGTTTCTCTAGATTTACTATATACTCTAATCACTTTTACTCCTGTTTCAGTTATTTTTGTTCCAAGTTGATCTACAGCAATATTACTTGGAGCACAAACAAGAACTTTCTTTCCAGGGTTTGACTGTACAACATGATAAACAATAGTAGCTGAAGTAACTGTTTTACCAGTTCCAGGAGGTCCTTGAATAAGACTTAATTGTTTTGTAAATGATTTTCTTACAACATCAAATTGAACTTGGTTTAGTGGAGGAAGATTAGGTGCACTTAACGACGCTTCAGTTGGATGACTATTTAAATACATTTCTTTTTCTTCTTTAAATTGTTGTTCCATTTGTCTGTCCATTTCAGTTATTGGCATTCCTAATAACCTATCTCTTAAATATTTTGACATAGACGCTTCAATTGGTTCATTCTCTGTTCTACAAAAATCAAGTAATGCTTCTTTTTTTCTATGAAATGGAATAGAAAGCCATTGAAAACAAATAGAATATTTAAATTGTTGGTTTTGAGGAGTAACTATTTGTTTTTCTATTGGAATATCTGCTTGTCTTGATAATAATACTGTAACATCCTTTCCATTAATTGATTGAACACCTCCAACTAAAAAAGTATTAATCTTTCCAATAAATTCTTTCCTTTCATGTTCATTAAATTCACTATAGTTATGAATTTCATGAACGTCAATTGATTTATTTTTCATTGGAACATAGAAGAATAATACATCACTAGGTGTAATTGAAATCTCTTCATTTAATGGAACTTGAAAAGTAGCATGAACAACCTTTTTGATATCTTTTTCTGTTCTTGTTCCATCAAAAGTTAATGTCATATTAGTAAGATGTTCTGATTCTCTTTTTTGTCTATCAGCTTCAGCCTCTAATCGAATAAGAGGATAATAAGTATGATAATATTGTTTACAGTCATGATAATTTAAATAAATAGGATGTAATTCTTCAAACGTTTCTGTTTCTTCTTCAAACTTTTTTCTGTTATTTTGTAACTCCCATGCCATTTTCCTCATTTTTTGATATGAAATACTTTGAACAATACTCATTTCTTCATTACTTGGTTGTGGACATATTTCATTTACAAATTTTCCTTCACAAACTATACTTGTCCAACTATCTACATCCCATCCAAGATTTTTAATTGTAGTATTATATCTACAAGTTCTACATAAACAAGTTGTCATATCAGAATTTTGTTTTACTTGAATAAATCCAAGGACAAATGGATTTCTTGTTTTACATAAATTACATTGGATATATTCATCTGAATATTTAAGGTCTTTATGTTTTAATGATGATGCATGATGAATAATATGACTTACTTTTCCATTTCCAGTACCATTACAAAAATACTTCCCACATCCACATCTTATAAGTTTCTTTTTATCAGCCAATCCACAATACCAACATCGTACTTTGTCTTTAGTCGTATTACTCATTATTAGGTTTTAAAAGTTCTTTTTTCTCTTCCCTTTTTTAAGTTCTATTAACTTTTTTTAAAATAATTTAATTTATTTACTATAATTAAACTATTAATTATAATTTAAAAATGTTTCTTTGAGTCTTTTATCTCTTCTTTAATTGCATCATGCTTACGATTTTCTTCCTTCAATATAAAAGTCATTGTTTTAATATCATCTTTAAACAGAATTGTTTCTCCATCCTTAAATCCTAATTCAATCAATTTTTTTTTACCTACTTTTTCATACATCTGAACTTCTTCTTTTTCAAGGTCTTCTCCTGATTCATATAATAATTGATCTCCTTTAAGTACAGTTGGATTAATTAAACTACACCTTTCTGTAATTTGGTCAATTATATCTTTTAAAGTAAATACCTCTAAATCACAAATAAATTCAGAAACTTCATTACCACAAATATAACATTGTTTATTTGGTTGTGAAGTTTTTTCAAATGTAAGGAGATGATTTTTTAATGGTTTCTTTGCTAAATAACATATTCTTAAATTTGTTTTATTTTGACTTAATACTTTCATCATTTCAATAATCATTAATCCAGAAATAATTGAATTAGTTGTTGGAATGGCTGGAATAATATTACCAGCTTTTTCTTGTACTTCAAATCTACTAATCCTTTGAAGATTAAAAATTGCACATCGAATATTTGTACATGCAGTAATAAAATCAATCATATCATCATCATCCTTTTCAAATTCAAATGGTCCTTTATTTTCATATCTTTTTTGAAGAATATTAAAACTTTTATAATACAATTTAACAAATGGTTTAACTTCTTTTAATGGTGATGTATCTGAACAATTAATAATTTCTTCATACGTCCATATATTTGGTTTTTTTCTTAATTTCCATAATTCTTCTGACTGATGTAATACTTTAATATCTAAAGTAAACACTTTGTCATAAACTTCTTTCCATCGAGTTGCTGTTGATGCAAATTGAAAATCATTTAAATAATTTCCATCATCAGCATTACCAAATAATTTTTGTATTAATTGTTTACTCCAAAATACACAATGAACAGCTGTACTTGGATTAGATCGAATTGTACATACTGCATATCCTTTTGGAGGTACTTTTGGTTGACATTCATAACATTCTGTTTCTTTTGGAATAATAGGTGTGGTTTGACCAATAAATCCAGATGTTCCACCATCTATTAATGGGACATTAGCACAAACACACATTCTATTAACATGTTTACGAGCATTAAGATTATCTAATGCATTAATAACAATATCAAATGTTTTGTAATAATCAATATTAAATTTATTATTTTGTATTTCACAATGATGTGCAATAATTTCCGCTTCAGGGCCATATCTCTCTTTTGACACTTGTGCTGCAATAACTGATTTTGGCTGTCCAATATGGTTCTTATTAAATAAGAATTGTCTATTTAAATTTGATAAGTCAATTACATCTAAGTCAATAACTTCTAAATGTTTAAAACCAATAAGTAAAATATTTTTTAATACTTCACATCCAATTCCGCCAGCCCCAACAACAAGAATTCGTTTTTTCTCTATTTCTTCTTTACTTAGGGACATGACTTATAATTATTAGTTCTTTTTTTTATATTTTTAATTTCAATTTTAAATTTATACTTAAACTATTTTGTTTTTAATATTCTATAATTTTGTTAAAAATCAAAAAGAATTGAAAAGGAAAGTCACAATCTCTTAATTTATTTTATTTAAAGTTATCATGAAAGCACTTTTATTCATTTTGTTTGCATTATTACTAACTGTTCATGCCGAAGAAGATTCCTTTGACTTAGATGAAAATGTAGAAATGGAACATGAATACCAGTTAGAAGACAATGAATTAGAAGAAGATGATGATGATGAATTTGAATTAGAAGACGAAGATGATGATGATGATGATGAAGACGAAGAAGATGAAGAAGAAGATGATGATGATGACGAAGAAGAAGAAGAAGATGATGATGAATTTGAATTAGAAGATGAAGAAGATGAAGATGATGATGATGAAGAAGATGATGATGATGAAGATGATGATGAAGATGAAGAAGATGATGATGATGAAGAAGACGAAGAAGAAGATGATGATGATGAATTTGAATTAGAAGATGAAGAAGATGAAGAAGATGAAGAAGATGATGATGATGATGATGAAGATGATGAAGATGATGAAGATGATGAAGATGATGAAGATGATGAAGATGATGATGATGATGATGAAGATGAAGAAGAAGAAGATGATGATGAATTTGAATTAGAAGATGAAGAAGATGAAGATGATGATGAAGACGAAGAAGACGAAGATGATGATGAATTTGAATTAGAAGATGAAGATGAAGATGAAGATGAAGAAGAAGATGAAGATGATGAAGAAGAAGAAGAAGAAGATGATGATGAAGATGAAGAAGAAGATGATGATGAAGATGATGATGAAGATGATGAAGATGACGAAGATGTTGATGAAGATGACGAAGATGTTGACGATTTTGAATTAGAAGATGAAGAAGAAGATGATATGACTACATTTGATGAAGAAATGGAAAACGAAGAAGATTGTCCTTGTACTAAATATCATTAAAACGAAATCATTTTATGAGAGCTAAACGAGGTTATCTTTAACTGGTTTAATTTTTAATTGTAAAAAGAACAAACTAAAAAAATTAAAAAGTATGCAACAAGCAGATGATAACTTTATTTCTACAACATTTCCTTTGGTACCTTTAACTCCACAACAAATAAGAGAGACAGAGCTTCCATTGAGTTTGGTTGTTAGACCATTTTTACATGAGGTGCAACACATTCCAATGCAATTATTAAGAATTCCGAAATGTAAAATATGTTCTGCATATTTTTCACCATTGACCCATTGGATTTGTCCTCATTCAAGGTATTATTGTTGTGTTTGTCATCAAATAGTTGCAGACCAACCTCAACGGTTTATTGACTGTGATAGAAATAAAGAAATAATTCCAGAGTTAAATAATAACTGTGTTGAATATTCAGGAGCTCGAATCAAAGAAGAAATTAACTTTACAAATGTCTTAGTAATTGATCAGTGTATTGTTAAAGACATGCAACCGTTTATACAAACAATTAAAAATTCATTTACTATTTTAATATGTTCTAATACTATATCAACTATTGTTAAAGGAACAAGTGGATATACAGAAAAAATCATTTTAAATTTAAGTGAAGATGATATACCTCAATTATGCTCAATTTATTCTCCTACTAAAGCATATAAAATTGGAGAGTGGTGTAAAAGTTATAGAGGAAATGTTTTTAAAGGTAATTATTTACTTGAAAAATGTTTAAATATTGCGTCAAAAATTATTGGAAAATATGGGGTTATTCAGTGTTTTCATTCTCTTAATTATGAATATATGAAATCAAAATGTAATAAAAATCAGATGAAAGATTTTGGAATTGATTGTATGAAAAAAGCAATAATGATAAATCATTATTTAATTGGAACCACAAATACTATTGATTGTTCTCTTTTACGAATTCAATCAAAATTAACAAATGGAATTTTTATATCAAATATGTTAATAGATTCTTGTTTTATTGAAAAAATTAATAGAACTATAGTTGGATATGATGGAAATATAAGAATAAGAACTCCTGATAATATTGATGTAATAAAAGCATTTGGTTGTGTTGTAGGAGATAATTTTGGAGATTGTAAAGTTGGTGTATTAACAAAAGATCTTACTGTAATATTTAAATTAAGAGAATTAGAAGAAATGGTTAAAATAAAACATCAATACCAAGTTATTATTACTTTCATTGGTATTAATGGAACAAAAAGAATAAGAGTTTTAAATTTAGGAGTAACATTTGCTCCACACATTTCAGATGCAATAAAATCTGTTCAACCTCAAATGGTTATATTAACAATGATTAACTCAAGTTTGTTTATTTTAAATTATAGTTAATCTTTCATAATTTATTTCATAGTGGCAAATGACTATTCAAATGGAATGAATAAAAAAGATATTTTAAAGAAATATACCGATAAATTAGTTACATTTCTATCATACATGGGAAAAAATCAACCATTTTCACAATTCTTTCATGTTTTTTTTAAAAAATTTATGGAAGTTGAAGGAGTTGAAGAACAACAACTTATTTTTTCAATGGAAAAAGTTCATAGAAATGTTATTACAACACTTGTTCCAAAAGTTGTACTTGTAAAACCTCCAAATCAATTTTTAATTATTAGTAATGAAATTTTAGTAGTAAATTGTGAATTAATGGCTTTTTATGCTGAAGAATTAAAAAAGAAATTCGGTGTTCAAGCTATTGAAAAATCTTGGCAATTAAAATTAAATTTTATTGAATCAGTACTTCACCAAGCAGATAATTATCAATCATATTTCAATTATCTAATGTCTTTGACTTAAAATAAATGTACTTTTATATAACTCTTCTTTTTTTATTTTATTTAAAATGTAACAATATAAGAAGTAAAATAAAGATGGAATGATAAAAATTGAAAATGATTTTAATTATTAAATATCTTATTATTTTATTATTTTTAATCTTTCTTCCCTTCTAAAAACATTTCAACCACTTCATTTGTATTGTTGTTTATTTTCATTTTATTTTATTATTTTATTCCCCATTACTTCATTCATTACATTTATTTTATATTTTATTTTAGTTATTCTCAATATATATTCATTTATTAATTCATATGTATTTTGTTTATTCTTATTTACTTTATAATTTATTATTATAACTTCATTTATTGTTATTTTATATTTACAAATAATACGTCATTTTATTTATTATTTGATGTAATTATTGAATTGTTAATTCTTATAAATATACAACTTTCTTGAATTAATTTCATTGTTTTATATTCATCTCTTTATATTATTATTCTTCATTATTTTATTTGTTATTTTCTTATCATTTCATTTTCATACTATCAATATTATTTCACTATAACTTCTTTGTTTATTCTCATAATCCTATGAATTAAACATTCTACTTGTGTTATGGTATTTGAAGTTATACTAACAATTTTTATATTTATTATAAGAGTGTGTAAATGAGAATTGATTATGATGTTTATAATTATGATAAAATGTAATCAAGTGAAAATTGTTATTTATTTGATAATGACTATAACTATGTTAATGGTAATGTTATCTACCTCTATTTGTTGATGCATAATTATTTCTATTTGATTTAAGCACTAAGAAAATTTTAAAATTATAAAATAATTTAAAAGGAAAAGAAGTATTAATTAATTAAAAAATTTTGTAGATTATATAGTTTTAAAGTAGTTAAAATTATAATATTTTAATTTAAAAAGAATTATCAATTAGATCAAGAATGCAATCATGAAAACAAACAATGTAATAAATATTCCTGACACTCCAGCTTCAACAGTGATTGGATTATAATAATAAGGATAATATCCAGCTGGCTCAGCAACGATATATAATAATTGTTTTGATTGTGGATTAAATTTACCCATTCCTAATTGTAATTTTTTGTCAGTATAGACTTCAGCATCAACAGTTACATCTGAAATACCATATAATAAACATAATCCACCTGCAGAAGGATTATCTACATATGTGAGTGTTTTAAATTTATAGTCAGAAACTGAGGGTGCAATGATAGTAGTATTATCTAATCCTTTTAATAAGTCCCACATAAAAAGAACTGTTTTTCCTTCTTCTGATGAAGAAGTAGAATCTTTTTTAGTAATTGGCTTTTGTGCAACTTCAGTTACCACTTTCCCATTTATAGACTCTTTTTTTACATTAGAAACTTGTATTACACATGAACATTTAGCTTGTCCTTTAGGGTCATTAGAACATCCTGTGAATTTAACTGTTCTAAATGAAAGTTAATATTCTTTTCTTCTACTTTTAAATTAAAATGGAACAAACAGACTAGTAGCATCTTGAGATATTTTTTTAATGACTTCCGTACCACTAGGAATAGCTCCATTTAACAAAGATCCATCTGATAAAGTTCCTTGAATTTCTATTTTATTAAATAAATTTTATTAATAAATTATAATTTCTTTTAAAACATAACAAACCAACGTCAGAACCACATCTATTCATGTAAAAATAATTATTTGAACCTGAAGGAAATGAGAAAGTTAATACTAATTCATCTCCACTGTACTCTGCTTTATAAAAAGTGTTAATTGGAACATCAGTTGCTAAACATAAGAGATTAAAACAAAAGAGAAATGGTATGAACATAAGTAACAATTAAAAATAGTAATAAAAAGTAGTTCAAACTCTGTTTGGCTTTTTTTAGCTTTTTCTTTTAAATAATTTATTAAATAATTTATTAATTGTTTAAAATAAATTATTTCTCAACTCATAACAAAATTATATTAAAATTAATTCATATTTTTCTGACAACATCATGTTTATCACTTTACTTAATTAAAAATTTATTCATTTCTAACTCTTTTTAAATAACTCCTTTTAATAATTTTATGAGTTATATTTCTAAGTTAATATTATTTAAGATAATTGCAGTATTAATTAAAAAGTTAATAATATTCTTATTAATTAAAGGATGTTGATTGTTTAATAATCAAAAACATTTAACTCTTTTCAAGAATCACAAATAAATACTTATTATTATCATAAAAAGTAATATAAACATAATAAATATAAACATTAAGAAAATAAGTAATTCCTTACTTTCTTTATGTTAAAAAAGGTATTTTGATGAATTATCCATGAAACCAACAAAAAGTGGATAATATCAGTGATGATATTATTTGGTTATTTTATTTGTGAACACTTTAAGAGAAGAGGAGGAATAATATATTTTTTTAGTGATTCAATTAATATATAAATTGTATTGTTTTTAACAATGACATAATAAAAATTATACAATACAAATTCAATTGAACCATGAATGAGTGAGACATTGAGCTGCACTTGCACGAGTTAATTCATTATAATCAAGCATTGGAAGAAGAAGTGAACTTATTTGTTTTGAGTCATGTTCTGAGAATTTGTATTTATCTCTTAAGACCATATCTAGTGGCCAATAAGACAGTTGGTTATTTGGTATTTTCTTAAGTCCATAGTCATTTGTAAAATATTTTCTTTTATAAGGAGAGTTGTCAATCATATTTCTTGGAATTGGTCCTAGAAGCTCAATAAATTGAGCAAAATGGTCTTCAACTTTGGAATAATGAGTTGTTTGCTTTGGAGCAAATAAAAAGTCACCAGTTAATAATTCAAAGATCATACAAGCATGAGACCAAACATCTGCAGGACATCCCCAGTGAAGTCCTAACATAACTTCTGGACAACGATATTGCCTAGTTTGAATATCATTTGTGAATCTTTTTTCAATCCAATTAGCATTACCAAAATCAGCTAACATAACTTTAATATTATTAGCAGGAGGAACTTGGTTTCTTCTTTTAATATGGTTATGGTCAATAACAAAATTTAATAATACATTTTCTGGTTTTAGGTCAGTATGAATAAGAGAACACTTAGTATGTAAATAGTTTAATGCAACTAATACTTGTCGTGATATTTCCTTTGTGATTTCTAACGGAATGCCATGGTAATGGTATAATTTAATTAAAGATAATAAATTACTTCCTCCAACTTCAGTAACAATACACATATGAATTCCATTTAATCCTCTGTGCTGGAATGAGTCAATAAGATGTAAACAATAACATTCTCTTAATGGGTCATTATTTGAAATAGTTTTTAATATTTCTATTTCATCTCGTGCAGTTTCTGTATATTTTTGTGCACTTCTAACAACTTTTAATGCTCCTTGTTCAAATTTACCATTATTTTGAAATTCAACTAGCCAAACAGTAGAAAAATGACCCCACCCTAGTTTTGTTTTTACAATATATTTCTTATTGAAAACTTCACCTATTTCAACTTTATGATATCCTCCATAATGGTAGTCATTAATGTCTTCAACATCATCTTCTTCATCCATGTCACTAAGTGAATCAGTTTCATCATCATATGGTTCCATCACTCTGTTTTTTCTATTTAAATCTTTTTAATTTTTTTCTTTTTTTAAAATAGTTTTTTGTTTTTCATTTAATATAAAACTCTCATCAAAATTTAGGTTTTTATTGTCTTTATTATAAACAATCAACTTATGTTAACCTTTAATTGAATAATAAGTTGTTGGTTTTACTTCTTTTATTCTATTTTAATAGTTTTATTGTTAATATTTCTCTTACTTTATGTTTATTTCTCAAAACAATATGATAATAATTATGGAACGTTTTTTAGTTTCATTGTTTGGAATTATCATTTTATTATCCTTTTAAACTCCCATTCTTTTATCATGCTTACAATTTAGTTTTGACAAAATTTTTTTAGATATTATTTTCTAATACCTATCTTTGGTTTATATATTATTATTTAAATTCTATAAACTAAGTCTTTTGTTGTTATTAAATACTTCATTTTAACGTTAACAGTTTATATAATGGTTGAGAAAAAAAAAATAAAATTTCCATTTGAAATAAAGCAACAAAGCAAACGGAAATAATATATTTTTACTATTTATATAGTTCAGTTGTTAGTATCTCTAATAGTTTAGCTTTTTAAACTTTTTATTTTTAAATAAAACATAATTAATAAAAATCATTTTAGTTATAATGCTTAGTTTTAGTAAGAAACAATTTGAATATTCATATCCATAAATTACATTTAATATTCTTTTATATTCAGAAAAAGAATATCACAATATAGGTTTATTATATAATTTTCTTTAAAAAGAGGATATTATAACCTCCACATCTGAATAATAACTTATGTAATTCATTTATTATTCCAAAAATATATTCTGCTTGTTTATTGTCAAATTTCATCTTTTTTTATTCTTCTATTTTACTCTAATAAAAAAATGATTTTGAATCATTCATACCTTTACAAAATTCATCAATTTTCTTATTAACATATCCTCCAAATATTCTTTTTAGTACATTCAATAATAATTGTCATATTTTCTTTATTTATTATCATTTAATTTAGTATTAGTTTGTCTTATTTCGTATTAACAATTTCTGTATCAAACATATTGAATATTTTATAATTTGTTCAATCTTTTTTATATACTTTATTTTTCCTAATTTTATCATTCCTAATTATTTTCTTCTCTCTTTTTTTATAATAATTATAGTATATTTCCCATGCTTATTTCTTCTTGTTAATTTCTTGTTATAATTTTCTTACTTTTCTTTCTATTTCAATGATTGTATTTATCTATCTTTTGGTTTTATTCACTATGTCTCTAGCACCACCATTACACTTTTCTATTGTTTCATCACTTTATTATTTTTCTTTCTTCCCTGTTTATTCAGTCTTTTCATTTCTATCAACATTCTTATTCTTACTACTTCATCAATTCTATCATTTATTCTGTCTACCTTTTTAATAATTTGTTTACATGTTTCATTTTGGTTTATTTCAAATATTTCAATTTTAATACAACCTAAATAATATTGATAGTTTATACTATATTATATTATTTGTTATTTTTCTGTTATTGATATATGTTAAGGCATTTACATAACGAATAAATACAATCAAAACTAAGAAAAAGAACAACAATAAATTATGAGAATGATGTAAAATAGAAATTCAGAAAAAAACAATGGTATAACTATTTTACAAAAAAAAATATTAAAATAGAATGAACAAACAAATAAGATAAGAATGAAATAAATAACAAGAGATTATAATAAAATACAATTAAAGAATAATTAATAATGATGATTTAAAAATGAATATAAAGTTGTAAAGACTATTTTAGAAAAGAAGAGATATGAAACAAAACAATGAAATACATTTATCAACACACTCAAGAGAACTATGGTATTTATACTTTTATTATTTTCTACATAACAAACAAAAGGATTAACTATTAATCTTTGATTGTTGTATTTTCATATTTTCTTCCATAATCAATACAAATAATTTTTATTAATTATTAATATAGTATGTAGTTATTTCTGTTTTAACATAAGTCAGTGATTTTCATATGAAGTATAAAGAAAAGCATATATTCAATATTATAAAAACATAAATTAAAAATAGAAAGACAACTCAAAACAACATTCATTAACATAAAAATATGAAAATATTAATAAATGATATATTTGTTATGATGGTACAAACAAAAATAATAATAACTACAATAGTAAAAAGAAATAAATTATGATTTATTTAATAATTACTATTCATCATACTGAGAAATAGGTGTTTCATTTTCTTCAATATGTTTTATTTCTAGTGAAACAAATTTGTTTCAAATATCAACAACTTAAATATTCTTCATTAAAGTTGCTATTTAATTTTTATTTTGAATTTAATGACTAATAAAACTCTTCACTTTTATTTTCTTATTTTATGTTGAATATATCAATAACATTATGACTATGTTTCAATTATCATCAATATCAACAACCATTTTTTTCTTGATAATACTTAAATATTCAAATCAAAAGTACCATTATTAAATATACTTACATTTTGATAATTAACAAATCTTATATCATAATAAATACCACCTCAATTATGAAAAATAACTATTAATAAATAATAACCAACTTTGAATGTGTATTTTCTTATCAAAGAAAAAAAAACATAATTAAATAATAAATGATGGTACAATGATTTAATTTATTTTAGAATATTAAGTAATGTTTCTGATACTCATCCAATAATAAAATACACAACTAAGAAAAAGTTTGGAAATTGAGTTTTTGTTAAAAAAAGCAAAGAAAAAAAAACAAAATTTTTAATTAAATTATGAAAAAATCAAAAGTCAAAAGAAAAAGAATGAAGTTAAGAAACCCTAAAAATTAGTGATGAAAGAACTGAAAATAACATATTCAATGGCAAAGAACTCCCACAAATCAAAAGGAAATAATAAACGTACTTTCCAAAAGAAAAATACAACAAAATTAAGTGTTACTGGATTTACTGGTACATCTCAACAACTTGTAAATTGGTTAAGTAGAGCAGGGCAAAATATCAAAAAGAATATATTTGTAAATGGAAATAATGGAACATTTACTGTTTCAGTTTCACTTCCAAATCTTGTTGAACAAATTTTAAGATTAAATGGTGATAATTATGATAATTCAATTGTCTCTATTTGTGAAATGCAACAACAACCACAAGCAACATCACTTCAATCTGTAGTTAAAGAACTTATTTCAAGATGTTACACTGCAGGAGATTTCTCAATTAATTTAGATAATCTTCAACAAAAATTACAAGCACTTGGATATCAACGTAATTTTGATAATGTTGCTTTAAATAAAATTTTTGAATTAATTGCTCTTTCAAAACCAGCATTAAAAGCAGTTCATTATTGTAATAACAATTTAACTTCATTAGTTTCATTTAAAAATTTAGGTAGATTATTTCCTTCATTAATGGGTCTCGATTTAACAAATAATTCCATTAGACAAATAGATCAATTAGACCATATCAAAGATTTACCACTTGAAGTTTTAACATTATTAAACAATCCAATTACTCAAGATCCGAATTATCTTTTGTTTGTTAGTTTTTTTATTTATTTTTATTAAATCTATCTTTTTGAGGAGTATAATATTTCATTTTATTTTAGGATACAGATAGTATTCTACTTCTCTCTTTTCTATTCAACTAGTTCTGCTGTACTTAAAGAATATATTTCCCACCTCTTTAGCCAAATTAGAACATATTTTAAAAAAATACGTCTCTTAGATCAAAAACCATTAGGAACTGCATTCCAGTTCCCTATTAGTATTAGTAATAATCTCCCAAGTATTGAAATTGGATATTTTGCTTCATTTGATATTTATTCTTATGCAAATGGATTTTTAACTCAATACTTTGAATTGCTCGATAAGAATCCTGGTGATCTTATTCGTTTTTATAGTCCTTCTTCAATATTTTCATTGACATTATCTGATGGTGTAGCTACATTCCTTTCTACTTCAAATAGAAATCATGCAAATCAATTTGCTCAAAATGAATATGTATCAAGACTATATATAGGTCCTAAAATTGCTCCATTATTTGTTAATAAATTTGAACACTGTACACATAAAATGAATAATATTGCTTTTGATGTTTGCCAAATACAAATTCCACCACTCTTCCCAACTGTATTAAATATTACTGCTTTTGGAAAATGTGAATTGAACTCAAGAGAAATGAATTTTTATAGAACGTTCATTCTTACTCCAGATAACATCATTATTAATGAACACCTTCATCTCTTTAAAGGAGATATTCCATTTGTTGTTGTTCAACAAACAAAAGATGCTATTGATGCAATTAATAATGTTAGTAATCTTACTAAATTATCAGTAGCTGAGGTGTTACCATTCCTTAAATCTACAAATTATGATTCAAAGATGGCTGTAGTAAGAATGACACTCGTTTTAAAAGTCATGGGTTCTAATTTCACTAAAGAACAAGCAGGTTTTATTTGTGAAAAATTACAATGGAATGAACAATATATTGGTCAAGGTATAAGTCAATATGGCTCAGAATTATTTAACAAATTACAACAAATTTAAATTGATTTTTTCTTAGTTTATTTCATTTAATTTTCTTCTTCTGCCATTGCCTTAATAGCAAGTTTAGTTGCAACACTAAAACTTGAGCATGATAACATAAAGCCACTATGATGACAAAACAATGCACCTTTTTCTCCACAAGCTTCTTCTAATTCTTCATTTTCTTTACCTCTCCATGATTTAGGTAAACTTTTACGATTAACAAATTGAGTTTCATTAATCGAAAAAATAAAATATCCTTTTGGAGAGTGTCTAATAAAGAACAAAAAGTTTCCTTCACATTTTAGCTCTTTCTCTACTTGAACTATTAAATTACTTTTTACTGGTTTATCGAAACACAAAATTCTTTTATCAAGACCTTTCTTTTCTAATGAACTTTTAGCGTTTCGCATTACTGGATGATATAAAACTGCTGTTTCTATTGCTAAATTCATTGTTGAATTAAAAATTTTATATTCATTTATCACCATTAATTTAATATCATCAATCGAATTACAATAATCAGATGTAATATAAATCCCATCTGTTAATGGTTCATATTTTGTTGGACTATTATAACATAAAACTCCATTCAGAATAGCATCTATAGATTCTAAACGACTAAGATAATAAAATTTACAAGCTAACCGAATGATTTCATCTGTCACTTTTATTAAGTTACCTTTAGAATCAACATATTTCAAACAACAAGAACGTACAATCTCTTTTCCAAATTTAAGGAATACCATTGATGAACATGTCATTGGATATGTTGAACCAGGATATTTTTGATTAAATCCCTTTTGATGATAGTCAAATAAATTTAATGATGGATCATATTGTCCACCATATCCAAGAACAATATCACATTCTTTCATTTCCTCTTTTGAATGTAATAGTTTAATTGAAGACCGTTTAAATTGACTAACATTTCTTAATAAAGTTAGTGAAAGAATTACATCAAATTCAAATCCAAATCCACTTACTCCAATAACACTATCTTCAATGAATGTTTTATTTTCATTACGTGGATAAGTTGTTTTTTTAGTACCTTTTTTTGAGACTCGATGTGGTTTTGATATTCTTTTTGACATGATTTTCTTTTAAAGTTTTTTTTTAAATTTAAAAAAAGAAAAACTAAAAATAATATATTTAAGCATCACCAAAATGAGTATAGAACATAGGGAAATTGACACTTTAAATAATAATATTAACGATGAAGCAAATGATGGACTTGAAAATGAAAAACCAACAAAACATTCTTTTATTATTAAAGCAAATTCAATAACAGGAAAACCAACAAAAGACCTTGAGTTTAATAATGTTGATATGTCTCAATCACGAATTAGTGATGTAAAAAAAGCAATTCAAAGAGTCCATTCTCTTCATCCAAAAGTTTCTTACATTGAAATTAGAAAAGATGATGACCCAAATCAAATTCCTATTAATGACAATACTTATTTATATACTCTTGGAGATTTTGAATATCTTTATGCTACATTTACAACTCCTTTAAGCATTAATGAAAAGTTGAATAATTATTATAATAACTATTTAAAAGATAAGTTGAAATTTATTAATAAATACTTCATCAATTATACTGTATTTGGATTAACACTTCTTTGGTTTATAGTTGCAACTAGTAATTTTAGAAAGGTTTTGTTTGGAATATTATTTTTATTACATTATTTGTTTGTTTTTATTTATTTTATATTATTACTCTTTCAGTATTCATTTCATATATTAGATGCTTAAAAAAAATTATTACAATTCATTTCACTTTTGACCGTCAACACAGCTCTAGAATGAAACCTTTACTTACTTTCTTTTTATCATTATATCCTTATTGGAACCCTTATGACCCTCAACACAATACTATTATTGATGAAACAGAAACTAATAAAACAGAACAACAAAACCACCAAGAAATTGATCCTAATGTTCATATTATAAATGATAATAATGAAAATGAAATTAATGACATGAATAATACTTTTATACCTGAAAATGAAAACAATGAAAATATTAATCAAGAACAAGACGAGATTGATGATCAGCTTGTAGCTCAAAACTAAAACTTCTAATACTTTATTCTATTTAAGAATTATAAAGTCAAATTAATTTTTTGTTATTCTTTTGTTGTAATTTGAAATGATTAATTCAACAAAACATAAATTTAAACTAACAATGATAATAATTAATAGATTCATAACTAAGAAAATATTTGAAAAATAAACCTACTCTCTTTTGTATTAAGTATTAAATGAAGATAAATTAAATAGTAATATTCTCAATAATTAAATTTATGGAGGAAGTACATTTAGAGAATAATAGTGTTAATAAAGAATATAAAATTCTGTCAAAAAGGAATAAAAAAAATTTACTCAACTAAATAGTTTGGCATAATATAATAAGTAAATATTGTGAAATTTTTATATATTTGAAAATTAAAATTTATTTATAATGCATAATGATGTACTAATTTCAATTTTTTTGTTTATTCAAAGCATTAAAAATAACTAATTACTTGAAAAACAAATTGTAATATAAAAAATCACTAATGTAAAATACAGTTTAATGATTATTTAAATTCTATAGTCTAATTGTTTTAGTATAATAATTATAATTTGACTAAGTTTTTACTCTTTTTTAATAGGTATTAAATAAAACTACTTTATAACGATAGAAAAAAAAACAAATACACTAACAAATTATAGTACAATTCAAAAACAATAATACAGATATTATTAACCAAGCAATACAAGTGGTGTTATGAACAAAAAATCACATATCAGTGATATACACATAATACATATAATAAGTATATATGAGAATGTAGGAAGTATAATTATAAACTACATTATAAAAAATACATTATTTTATAAATTAAATACAATAATAAATAAATGTCTTAGCAGTAAGCAAAATAATTACTATTTTAAATAAACCCAATAATTCACAAAAAGAATTTTCATTAACAAATTATTATTCGTATAACAGTGCTGTTATTAATAAAACAAAAAAAACCAATAAGCGTGTGATAAACTACAACTTCTCTAATTAATGTTTATACCCTTAATACTAAATTTAGTACAAAACTAATATATCAATTTAACACAATTATTATTTCAATACACAAACTTACAAATCTTATGCAATTACAGTTTTTTCTCAATAGAAGTAATAATAAAATATTCAAAATAAAAAAATAGCATTACTGTTTTACTCTATTAGTTATATGTTAATTCTTTTTTTTTTCTATGTTTTACAGTTTTAAACATAAACCTATTTCTTTTTATTAAAAAATAATAAGTGGTATTGTTACGTAAAACGTAGCATTACTCCAAATATTTTCATTTGAATTTTAGGTATAAAGTTATTTAACAGTACTTTGACATTAGTTGTTTTGTTTATATTATCAAAGACATAACATAAGAAAATAGTTTTTTTTTGTAAGAGAAATTCTTTATCAACACTCTCTTAGTTCAATTCGTTAATAAGCCAGACAATTTTACTATAACTCAAGAATATAAGAAAATGAATTACAACAGATATTAAAATAAATATAACTTTTTAATATTTTTAATTTTTTTACAAAATAAGTAATTATTTATTTTACAAGTAAATATTTTTCTTTAAAAGATAAAAAAACTAAGTAATAATAACACATTACCAAAATCTTCACTTTAACGAAATTAAGAAACGATAGCAGAAGCTGTATTAGCATCATATTTGAATGATGCTTCAAGTACTTTAGCTGATTTATAGTATCTTGTTAATCGGTGAATCTTAGATTCAATAAGAATCAAATGATACTTAGCATCTTTATCTTTCTTATTCTTTTCAAGATGTTTTCTAACTGAAACAGCTCTCTTCATTAAGAAATAAAGATCTTCTGGAATTTTTGGTGCAAGTCCTGCAAGTTTAAGAATTCTAAGTACTTTTGATCCTGTTACACTCTTAACTAATCCAACTCCATGAGTATCTCTCATAATTGCTCCAATTTGTGATGGGGCAATTCCTTTTTTAGCAAGTTTGCACATTTCATCAATTACTTCAAGTGTACTTGTTTTTAACCATGATGGTGCACTTCTTCTGTATGGAATGCATCTTCTGCTAATACCTCTACCTGGATTGTACATTCTATTCTTTTAGTTTTCTTTATTTTTCTTTTATCATTTTTTATTATTAATTATTAAAACTACAAACCTTCCCATGGCTGTGACTTGGCTTTGGAAATATGCAGTTTCTCTTGATCTTATTACCCTCTTTTTTCTTTTTTTCAAGGGTTTTCTTTTTTTATTATTCTTTTTTATTATTCATAATAATACTAATTGAAAAACAATTAATTTCTTTTATCAAAGAAAAAAAAGATCTATTAAGAAATTATAAAAAGATTATTTCAATTTAAAATAAAGTTGCAATAGAAAGTAAATAGAGATAAGTTCAATTATTAATTTATTTATGAAAGATATTCATAAAAATTCCCATTAAATAGTTTATTAACAATAATATCATTACAATATAAATTAAATCAAACCATCCAATTGAACTTTGTTTTTTAGCAACTGAATTTATTGAAGTTTTACTATTACTTACTTTATCAATATTTCGTTCCATTTCTTCTTGAAATTTATCTAAAACTTCTTTATCTTCTGTATTAATATGTTGAGAAATTTGAACACTTCTACGCTTTAGTTCATTAGTTTTTTTTGCTATTTGTTCAGTATATTCATCATCCATTTTAAATATAATTTATTTTATTAATTTTTAGTTTTTTTAATTTTAAAAACAAATTAAAATAAATTAAAAACAGTAAATGAAGAATTTATTCAATAAAATTATTTTCATTTATTTGTTCTGAAACAATATCTTTTATTAATGAATTATCATTTTTTTCCAAATCAGACATTCTTTCAATTGCTCTATTATATCTAAATTTATAGTCTTCAACTTGTATTTTCATTTGTTTAATTTTATTCATTGTTTCTTCTAATTTATCAATAATAGCTTCTGGAGTTATTTCTATTTGTACTTTTTTACAAATATCACAACATCTTTTATTCCAATTTTCATTTTTTAATTTTTCTTCATCAAGTTGAACATGTAATTTCATCATTTGTTCTGTTTGATTATTAACTTTATTTTTACATTGTTCAACTACTTTAACTAATGTTAATATTTTAGTTTCATAATCATTTACTTTCTTTTTTAATTCTTCTTTTTCTTTTTTAATTTGAAACGCTTCTTCTCCTGCACTTTTAAGACTATCATTTTCTCTTCTTAAATTTAAATTTTGTTTTTGACAATTTTCTAATTCTTCTGCAACTAACGATAATTCTTTTCTTATTGTTATTGCTTCTTCTCTCCATTGAATATCTCCTTTAAGTTCTTCTTTTTCAATTAACCATTCTTTTTTTTCTTCTTTTAATGTTTTAATTTCATTTTCCATTATTTCTCTTTCTTTCTTTAATTTTAAAAGAACTTCATGTTGTCTACGAATTACTTCTTTTAATTCTTTCATTTCTTTATTTTCTTTAATGTCTTTTATTTCTTCTGACATGAACTAAAATAAATTGTTTTTCTTTTCCTTTTTAGTTCATTAAAAAAAAAACAATCAAAAACTTCTTTAAATTGAAATTTGTATGAACAATGGAATTTGAATATTTACTGTACTATTAGCTATTTTAAATAATATTCTTTCTCTCCAATTACAATTGAATAAATTAAATAACTTTGGGTAATTTTTAAATATAATAAATTTGATCATTATAGGACTTGATTTTATTGTTTGTAATACATTCAATTTAAAAGGAATAAATTGAAATACAATTTTATATAATGGTTGAACTGTTTTATAGAGTGGAAAATAATGAAATAATAAGAAATACCAAGAAGTTTTTCTATTATTATATGTTAATACATCCATTCTTTTCACTTTTAAAAATGAATTGAAATAAAATCTTTTTCTTAAAAAAAGTTAAACCTAATAAAATTTCTTATCATCACCATTTGTTTTAAATTAAATTTAGAATCCAATTTTTTCAGCATATTTCTTGGCATTTGCCTTAACGATTCCATCATACTTCTTCATATAAGCATCTTGTTTAGCAGTTCTCTTAACTGTGGCTTTAAGAAGATTATTTTCAACTTTAACTTTAACAACCTTTCCATCAACTTTTTGAGTTTTACCAAATCTCTTAGCAACTGATTGATTTAATGCTTCTTTCTTTGCTGCAAGAATCTTTTCCATTTTAGCTGCATATTGTGCTTTATGTACTGCTTGTGCTTTAGCAACTTGAGCAAGTTTATGTGATGCAATCTTAGCATATGGATTTAATTTAACCATAGCAGCCCAATTCTTAAGTGGATTAGCTCTCTTTGGTACTTTTGGTAAGACAATTTTAGCTCTAAGAAGTTTAGCTTTTTCAGCAGCAACAACAACTCTTTTCATATCTGGAACAACCATTTGAGCATGAGCAATTCTGAATCCTGATTTACCTTGTGCCATCTTCTTTTGAGTTCCAAAGATGGTGTTAAGTTTCTTGAATGCTGATTCAGTCCAAATAATGAATCTACCCATATGGCATCCTGGTGCAAGATTAAGAACTGAAAGATTTTCAACACGGCATGTATCTACACCTGGAATATTTCTGAAGGCTTTAACAGCTTGAAGATCATCATTACCATAAACAACTAATGGTCCTTTTCTTTCCTTAATCTTTCTTCCTCTCATTTTTCCTTGACCAGCACGAATAGTCTTTGAAGCAATAACTTTAAGAACATCTGAATAAGCATTAATTTTCTTTAAGAGATAAACAGCTTGTTTGGTCTTCTTAATAACTGAAATTGATTTTGAATTAACAACTAATGGAATTTGTGGTACTCCTGCAATATGATGTCCACGTGCTGAAACAAGAGCTGGAACAGCTGAAGCAGCAATACATGAAGCAACAGCAAATCTTCTCATTTGTTTTGGTGTTTTTCTTTGCCATTTTCTGAAATTCTTAAGTGGAGAGAACATATGACCCTTTCTAGTCATATTACCAAAAGCTCCTTGTCCATTTCTTCCTGATCCTGATCCACTAATTCTTGGAATTCTAGCTACAGCTCTTCCAGTTCCCCATGAAATAGCTGAATGTTGTTTACCAGCTTCAGTTGATACTCCTTCTGGTTGTCTAGTATTTTTACTTTGATTTCTATAAACGAAATGAACTACATCTCCTCTAATTGGTGCAAGAAAAACAGCTGGAAGTCTAACTTGTGTTTTTTCAGCTTCTCCTGTAATTCCATCATAAATGGTGACAAATGGTCTTGAACTCATCCTTTGTTGGATTGAATATAAAATTTTTCAATGAAAATTAATAGGGTTAATTCTTCATATAATAATATGTTTAATATTTTTATTATAATTTTAATACCATCTTTTTAATTTTGTTTTTTGATATTCTTTTTTATTTTTTTTTATTTTATTTTTTTTTTGAGAAAAAACGAATTTCACAATTCACAAAAAAAAGAACCAGAATCTTAAAAATCTAATTAATGTCATCATTTTTCCCATTCCTTACTGCTGATGATTTTAATAAATCGCATTCACTTGTTCATGAACTTTTAAAACATGGAAAATTCCATGCAGCTTCTGCTGTTATGAAAGAGTTATATAAAAAGAATGATAAAAGTTGGGTTATTTCATTATTAATTAATCTTTGTAATGGTGCTGTTCCATCAACATGGAATGCAACAGAAGATATTCCATCTGTATTTCATTTAGCATGGCTTTCATTTTTATTGTATAAATCATTTAAAGATAGTTCAGAGAAATCTGATGAATCACTTTTTACTTTAGACCTTGTTGGAGTTGAAAAAAAAATACATTTTGGTATTCTTCTTGTGGATGCAATTTTCCCTATTACAGATATTCCTGAAGATAGAAAACGATATTTTACTTCATTTTATGCAATTGTTAATGACCCTTCAGTTGCTCATTTAGGACAAGAAGAAGTTCAATTCCTTTGTGAAGGACTTCAAAAGAATCCTGTTCACTTTGGATTATTATGTCAAGAATTAGTAAAATTAGTAAATGAAAATGATTTAGTAACAGCAAATGTGTTGATAGCATATTTAGATACATTTAATAGTTTACTTTCTCAGGAAGATTATAATACATTATATCAAGTTTTAAGAGTTTTAATTAATGTTAATGAACGTTATGATAAAACATTTGACTCATTATTTACATTATTCTTAAATAACTCAGAATTTTGTTTTAACCAAACACCTAAACTAAATTTCACAAGTATTCTTCAATCACTATTCTTATCTGGAAGTCATTTCTTTTATCATTTCTTAGAATTATATAGAACTCAATGTTCTAGTTTTTCTAAAACATTATTTACTAATCCTGTTTTAACTGATTCTACTTCAAATTTATATAATGACCAATCTATATTTTGGAAATTATATTATAAAAGTACTGTTTATAATAATGAGCATGTGTTATTAACTCCATATAAAACAGCTCTTGATGCTATTGATGAAGTTGCAAGAAAACATACATTAGCAGAAAGTGATTCAGAAATAATTCAAAGACATATGAATATTCTTGGACATTATTTTAATAGACTAGTCCCAGTTTTAATTCTTGAAATTGCTGAGAAATATCCAAGAAATTTAAAGATTATTGAGTTATTAATTTCATTGTCTAAAGAAAATACAAGTAATGACAAATTAAATGGATGGAATACATTATCATCTGAAAAAATTAAAGTCTTAAAGTTTCATTTAATTCTTTGTAATAAATTAACTGAAATGAATGTTCAAACAATACATCCAATGTTATTATTAGTTGGTAAATATTCATTACCATATATTATGTTACATCATACTGGAGTGTTAGAACATTTAGATGAATTATTACAATTAATTGAAGAAAATGATGCTTATAAATCAATATTTAGTAATGATTATGCTATGTTAAAATGTATTAAATATGTTAATGACCTTCATAATTCTTTTTCAAATTCATTAGGAGAAACTTCAACGTTATTACGTTCTACTTTTGGAGAGGTATTACATTCATTAAATGAAAAACAACAAATAAGTTTTGTTCAACTTGTATTATATGAAATTTTCCAAAGTCAGCCAAATGTAGAAAGTGTAAGAACAGTTTTATCTTATAATTCTAGTGTTATAAGTCAAGAATTTTCTAAACAAATGAAATTTTTACTTCATAGATTAAATACTTTATCATCTCTTCCATTTGTTGAAGATCCATTAACACTATTTCTTAGTGACTCAGACACTCTTCTTAGTCTTTCATTATCTCGTCATATCCCAATTCCATTGGATATTCTTGATCCACCAGCAAGTCAATCGTTAATTACTTATTCACAAATGAATACACTTCTTCAAAAAGGGCTTCCAGCAAAAGAATTTATTGAAGCACTTCTTGCAGTTCCAAATGCTACAAAAGTAGATCAATTAGCAATGTTATTAGAAGCGATTCATACTTATCCACAAGAAAATTCAATAGAATTTTTTGCTGAATGTGAAAAGTTTATTGATGAAAATACACCTAAAGAATTAACTGATGTTCATCAATTATTTAAAAAGATTTATACATCAGGATATACACTTACTTCATATACTAGATTACTACTTAGTGAAGATCCACATTATACATTTGAAAATATTAATATATTAAAAGAAGCATCAAATAGATTAAAACAATTATTTGATAATTCTGGTAATGTAGAAATTAAAGCTGAAGAAAAAGAATTAAAAGAGATTCAAACATTATTATTCCAAGCACCTGTTTATGATAAAACTATAAAATTTGTAGAATATTTATTAAAACTAAATCATCACATGCAAGAATATTGGGAATTATGGAATTGTAAATCAACATGTGCCATTCAATTAATCCAAACAATTTCACCACAACAAATTGTTGATTATTTGTTCTTTGAAAAACATGAAATAGGTGCAGCAAAAGAAATGTGTGAATTATTTAGAATTGATTTATTTGGATCAATTGTTTATTCAATTCTTATTGAAAAAACAAGAAAATTAGATTCATTTACACAAACATTATTACATGATATGGGAAGAGATGATCTTGCTATTGTATTTGCACTATTCTCTGTTGATCCAACTAATTTTAAAATACCAGTTTTTGACATTGAAATTATTAATTCATTACCAGAGACATTAAGACAATTTGTTGAAATGAAATTAACTCAATATAGAGAACTTGAAAGTGCATTCAATCCAGGAAATGGAGAATTTAATGTTAGTTTTAATTTATATTCAATGGAAGCATTTAAAGTATTATTAGATCCAAGTGTAGGAGGAAATGAAAAATTCCATGATACCATGGCAAATTATTATCTTAGTAAAGCAGATTATACTAATGCTTATTCTCATGCAGTTCAAACCAAATCCAAAGATTTAGTAGAAAAAATAGTTACATTACAATTAACAGAATTATTAAATAAAAGAACAGCAACAAATAATTTATTTGATGAAATATTTGCAGTATTAATAAGAATTTCTAATCCACAAAAAAGATTAATTCAAACAGTTAAAGTATTAGAACAAGGTGTATATTCACAAAATCAATGTTGGAAATTATTTAATGAATGTGTTAGTGAAATTTCATTAGATAATTTCCCTGCTAATTTAAAACAAATGTATGACAAAACTAATTTAATACATCAAATAGAAATGGTTTTAGAAGTAAAAGAAATTGATATTAATGTTAATACAGTTGATTTACTTTTACAAAAGAAAAAATATCGATTAGCCTATGATTGTCTTAGTTTTATTCAACCAGCTCCAAAAGATAAAGAAAAACAAATTATAGTTACAGCAATTTATGTAATTTTAGATGGAGATTCACAAGAAGAAGCAAGTGAATTTGTATCATATATGTCATCTAAAAGAACAGATATTTTAAAGATTATAGAAGAATGTGTTCAAAAGAATAGAGGTCAAAGTAAATTGTCAATAAATGATATATTAAGCAAATTCTCTGGATTAAGGGATGAAGAATTTTTATTAGCATTTGCCAAAGAAACTACACAACAATATTACGATAATTTTGAAAATAATCTTGTAGGAGGATATAGTCAATTATTTAATAATTTAAAAGAAATTTATTCACAAGCACCTACACTTGAAATGGGGTCAAGAATTTGTTATGAAAATTGTCTTAATGTTGCTAATCAATTACAAAGTGAAGTTTTATCAAGAGAAAAAAGTAGAAATATGGTATGTCTTGTTTATCAATTATTACAATATTTTGAAGAACTTTTAACTGAAGAAGAATGTAAAAATGAAACATTAAAAAATATGAAAACAAAAATGGATCATTTAAAACAATTGGTAAGAGTTTATTTCACTTTAATGACTACAACACATTTTACTTCAGGAATTCCATTCCATACATTATTCACTAATACTGAAATTGCAAAATCTTTACATTCAGAATTACATGATAAAAGTGTTTTTAGAAAGAATGATGCATTAGCAATTGGAGAATGTCTTGGATTAGATAATGTTCCTGTATTAATGACATCATTTTATGAAACCTTACAACAAAAACAATACCAACAAGCAAGAGATGTATTTGATCAGTTAAAAGAAAAAGTAGATAAACCATTATTAATGGAAATTGTAGAAAATATTTATATGGAAATTGGTAAAAATACTAAGTTTGGAGATAATGCATCTTGTCAAATGTTAGTTAATTTTATTAGTAATCCTAAATCAGTTCCAAATAAATTAAATGGCAAATCACAAGGATTAGCTGCACCTGAAAATATTAAACAACCAGATGAACAATGGCTTCAAATCAAACAACAAATTATTGATAATAAAAATCGTTCAAAAACAAGAGGACAACATTTTACTTGGGATTCAGAAGCAAAGTATTATTTCCAATTTTGTCCATGTGAAAAACATAAACAATGGATTGTTAATAAATATATTGTTGAAGGTGAATTTGAAAAAGCATTTGTTTATGCACTTGAAGAACCAGTTAAATTATCAGAAAATGCATTCTTCCAAACTGTTTATTTACCAGCATTATTAGATAATAAACAATATCAAATTATGAAAGAAACATTAAAGAAATTAAAAGATACACATCAAGAAGATATTACTCATTTACTTGATTTCTTAGAAAAGAATGAATTATGGGATATTTATCTTGACATTACTCTTCAGATTGAATTATATGAAAAGGCATACATGGGATCATCTAAATATTTCAATACTATTCCTTTCACTGATATTGGTAAAAGAAAAGAGGTATTAGGATTAATTGATAAAATCATTGAAAGATGTGGAAATGTTATTGATCGTGCTAAACATACAATGATGGTTAAAAAATATGGTGCACAAGAACGTGTAATGGAATTATTAAGTTCAATGAAAAAGGTTGATGAAGGTCTTGCTCGTGTTAATGTTTTTGATTTAAAATCTACAACTGATGTTGCAACAATTGCAGAATATTTCTTTGAGAAAAGAAGATTCCAATTATTACATGAAATTATTAATGCTGTTTTATCATCACCAAATGATGATGAAACAGCGCCTAAAACTGCGTTTGAATATTATTTAGAATTAATAGAAGTTGCTAAAGAACCTGAATTACTTGATTTCTTAAAACAAAATACATCTCTTACTGATGAACAAAAAGCAGACTTAATCTTTAAAGCTGTTAGAACTAAATTCAAAGGTAAACCAGAAAAACTCATTGCTGCAATTCCATCTGATTTAAAACAAATTCAAGTTAATGTAGAATTAGAAAAATATCAAGACGCTTTGAAAGTTGCTAAAAAGAATTCTCCAACCAATGTCCGTGCTTTAAGAGACATGCTTGCTAGTTCAAATGACCCAAATGCACAAAAAGTACTTGCTCAATGTGAAAAACTCTTGAGATAAAGATTTATTTCGTTTTTCAACAGAATGTTTTAGGTTTTATCTTTTTTTTTATCATTAAAATTTAAAAAGTATTTCCAGAAGTTTTAATGGATAAAACTAAACAAACACCAAAGAAAGAAGAGAAGAGATTGTTTAATAAAATCTATTCAAAATTCTGGAAAATGAACGGAAGAGAAAAAATTATATCACCTCATGATCGAATTATCATTGGATTTTCTGGTGGAAAAGACTCATTCTTGTTAGTTCATGTCCTTTCTACTCTCTCAAAAAATGTTAATTTCCCAATTGATATAGTTGCTGTCCATGTTACAAATCCACAAGTTGGTTATCAATTAGATCTTGAACAATCTAAAACAATCTGTGAGTCATTTGGGGTTCCTTTTATTTCACTCCAATCAGAAAAAATGTCCGAGTCAGATATTGAAGACGCAGATAAAAATACTACTTTTTGTTTAAATTGTGGAAAGAATAGAAGAAGGGCTTTATTAAAATTTGCAAAAGAACATGGATTTACTTCTATTGCATTGGGACATCATATGGATGATGTTGCTGAAACGTTATTAATGAACCAATTGTTTTGTGGTTGTGTTGCTACTATTCCTGCTCAATTCACAACAGAAAAATATGGAATAAAATTTATTCGACCATTGATTGAAGTTCCAGTTGTTTTAATTCAAGAATGGACAAAATATATTGAATTACCACGTTTAATACGTTGTAAATATGAAAAAGATAGTATGAGAGGTGAAGTTAGAGCAATATTAGAACAGTTAAAGAAGAAACACCCACTAATCATTCAGTCACTTGCCCAATCTCCCAATAATGTGAAACAAGATTACTTATAGATTTTGTTCTCTTATTTATCTTTTTTTTTATCATTTTTATTTTCACCACTATCATGGATGATGAAAATGAACGAAACTAGATCTTTGAAAAAGATTGAAGTAGAAATGATATATGAAATATTGATTATAAAAACATGAAATATTATACATTCAATAACAAGTACTTCAAAAATTATAAAAGATATAACAATGAAATAGAATAATAAATGAAATGTTGTATTGAAAAGTAAATAAATGATTAATAACATATTGAAAAGAAGAAATGAAATAATCATAAAAAATAATTAATTATGTGTTGATTAATTTCTCATTCATTGTGTATTATGTATTATTCTTTTCATGATTCATTTTATTTATTTCTTTTATTGTTTATCTTCTTTATTTTTATTTGTTTATTTCATTATCATTAAAGTATCATCTATTTTTCATTTATTATTAACATCATCATTTATTTTTCTTATTCATTTCTTATTATTTCATTTTTCTTTCTTAAAATCATGTATTATTCATATTATTATCAAATTAAAATACCATAATCAGTTATTATTTGTTTATTAGTTATTGTTTGTGTCTTTTTAATGTTTATGTGGTGTTGTGACGAGTTATCTTCAAGTCTAAATGAAAATAAACATAATAACAATAATAAGAACAAAGCAAATGAGAGATGATATGTATTACTTATAATAACTTTGCTGATACAAACCCACAACTAAGCACCTCAACAAACGACTTTAGCGTCACATAGAGTGATAGTGAAGCTAAAAATAATAATAATGAAACAGTTTTTCAAAACAATGAAAATTTGAATAGTGAAGTAAATAACATTAATTAGAATATTTTTATTTCTTTACAATGAAAAAGATTATGTTACATTTCTATAAACAAATAAGAACAATAATAACTAAAAATGGTGAGAGTAACAATAAAAAATAAACCAAAGAATTGGCTATAATCCAATTGATTTATTCATAATTTAGTTGTATGATTTAAAAGTCTTTTATTCAATAGATACTCAATTAAATTATTGAATTTCTAAATTCGGATATATCAAATACAAAATCAAAAAACATAAAGAGAAAAAATTTATAAATTTGAACAAAAAATGTTAATGAAAAGAACTAATTAATTACAACTAAAAAATAACTAACAAATAATTAAATAAATGAAGTATATTCCAAATTTTATTGAAAAGGATACTGAATACAAAGCATGTGAAGAGAAAATTAATACTGTTTTAGAACATATTTATAATTTAAAATTTGTATTGAAAGTAATAGAGTCAAAAGCAAATTCAAGTGTAGAAGAAGAAAATGTTAAAGAAGCTAAAGAGAAGATGGAAATAGTTCAAGAAAAGATTGATAACTGTTATGAATTAATAGAAAAAATAATAGGAGAAAATAAAATTTTAGCACAACGATATTGTTATTATCCATATTTTTATTCAATTATAATTGAAGATGAATTAGTAACTAAAGAAGTATTTAATGAGAAACTTGGTTCAGAAAATATTTATTCATTTGATATGAATATAAAAGAAAATGAAGATAATATTCATAGAATAACAACGATTTATATTATTTGTAAAAATGATTCTACAATTAAAAAATTACATTCATTTGTAAATGATATGTGTTGGAATATCCAAAAAGAAAATAATTATCAAGAATGGTATGATTCAAAAATAATGGAACATACTTATGGAACTGATGTTTGTTTCTATAATAACCCTAATGATGAACGTCACTCAAAAGAATCTGATAATCAAATATATACTGATTTAATTGAAAAAATTATGAGACTGAAATATGATTTTCAAACTGCAAAGAAAATTGTTAGAGTATTGTCTATTGAAAATGATAGTATTTGTGAAGTTAAAGAATTAATATTTTCAAAAGATCTTAAAAAGAAATCTGAAGATATTATTATTGCGTTACAAGATTTTGATTATTGGGTTGAATAAATTAATTTGATCTTCACTTTTCCTTTTATAATTTCATACTTTTTTTTTTATTAAAAAAATTAAAACTAAAAAGTTCATAGAATAATGAATAGTTCATTGATTCCTAAAAGAGTCAATTTATTGAACTTTGCTTTAAGAGCTAATAAAGGAAATCTCGTTGTTCTTTTAAAATCCCTTCTTATTCCAACTACCTCTTATAATATTATAATTGGTAATTCTGGTATTGCAACTTGTTCATTAGCTCTTTCTGCTTTTATTGATCATTCAATGAATACTTTGTATAATGAACCATCAATGGCACCACTACTTTCAAGTCTTCTTGATAAATTATTATTAGGAACAACAGTTGTGTCATTGTCATGTGTAAATAGAGTACCACCACAAGTCGCATCAAATGTATTTGCAAGAGATGTGTTGTTATCTGTTGGTTCATTACTTCATCGATATTTAGCATTTCCTCATCCAGTTTGTTTAATTTCATTATTTTCTGATAACAATTAATTATAAAGATTGAATGGGATAAATTCTTTGATACATCTCAATATACTTCATTCACAATTACTCCAACTTACTTTGGAAGATTGAATAGTTCTATGACTACTTTATTAACAATATGTGTTCTTTTAAATTGGACATTTAAACCACCTATTACTCGAGCATTTGTCTCTTTCTTACCAAAAATAATGGATTTTTGTAGTATATTTTCTTTTATTGAATACTTCCTTCCACCAGCAATACCTAAGCCTCGATCATATGGAGTGTTTTCATCCTTATTTATCTAATTTCATATTTTAAATCGGTCTTATCTTTTGTTCAAATTAATAACAATAACCTTCTTTTTTTTTATCACTTTGGTTTCTCTTAAAATAAAATACTTTCAATTACTCTTACATTAATTATTCATGTCTTGCTTTTTATTCCTTATCTTAATATGAATTTTAATTTTATTAGATAGATTATTTGAACTGGTATTACTTATAGAATTCTATTCAGAATTTGTTAGTTGAATCGTCTTGAGAGATGAGTCTAAACAAGATTAAATTTATTTTAATTAATTGATAAGTTATAGGTAAACTCAAGATTGTATTTATATTATTCTTTCAATTCTATAACAACTTGATTTTTAATGATAATAAATAGAATCTTATTTACATTTGTTTTTAAAAAAAAAAAAAACAAAAAAAAAATTAAGAAATGTATTTATTTTTCTTAAATAAAAAGAAAGAAATTATTTTATAAAATATTAATTATATTATTATTATTTTTGAATCTAAAAGTATCATAGTTATTTCCCTTTTTACTAAATTCCTTTCTGCTTACTATTTTACTTTTTGTTTTTTTTTTGTTTTTACCATATTCAGATAAATCAAAAACATATTTCTTCTTAATTATTTAATTAAACATATACGACACCACTATCCATTTTCACATAGATATATTCTCTTTTTATTAAAAATGAATTTCACATTCAACAGGAGGTTCTTTAATCTTTTCATTATCACTTTCAATTTTCATGCGTCTTTGATTTAATTTAGACATCTCACAATCTTTTAAATGTGAATTTACAAATGACTTATCAGCAAGAATCGGATTTTCATCACAATGCGGTACATTTTCTCTTCTCACAGTTCTTTTGAAATGAAGTGATGGACAAAAACTAAAACATTAAGTCTTAATCGTTTTGTTAAATTTGATTCAAAATAAACAAACTTTTTAAAAGTAATACAAGGAAGAGCAAATGGTCGAACAACCTCAGTCATTGAAATTAATGATCTGATTTTTTTGAACTAAATTAAAAAAATTGAAAAGTTAATATAAATAGAACCCACTATTTTTTACTTTTTGAAATTTGCTTTTCTCATCCATAATTTTAGTTTGTTTCTATTAATTTTAGTTTGTTTAGTCATTCAGCACTATTCAAAAGAGCCATTTTGCTGCCATTTTTTTTCTTTTATTCTCTATTTTTAGTCTTGATCATCAAAAGTTTTTTTCGATGAATTTCCAAAAAAAATTTATTTTTCTCATTTCTTTTTTATCACGTGGCAACCACATAATCACTTTTCTTTTTATATCATCGAATGTTGGTTTGAACGAACTTTAATAAGAATAAAATAAGTATGACATCCCTAATCAGTTCTTTCTTTTGGCTCTTTTTCTTTATACTCTTATGTCATTTAGTTGGAATTTATCTTTATGGAACTGGGTTTTTAATCACATCGATTCAATCACAAAAGAAAAGTCAATGTAATGATCCCTTAATGACAAATACACTTTATGCACAGTCTCATCCTCCTGAATTATGTTGGACAACTCCTTTATTTAAGAAAACAGCTTTGTATCTTGTTGATGCTCTTAGATTTGATTTTGCTTTTTCTACTGACTATCCTCCTTTGTTTGAGAATATCACTGACCCTAATAACTTTAGATTCTACCATAATAATATGGGTGTTTTTAATTCTTTAGAAAATCAATATCCTTCTCGTTCTTCAAAATATCATTTCATTCCTGACCCACCAACACTTACTATTCAACGTGTTAAAGCAATGACAACAGGAGGTGTTCCTGTACCTATTGAAATATCAAATACTCTAAATAACCCTGCTATTGTTGAAGATTCATTAATACACCAATTTAAAGAGAATGGACTAAGAACAGTTTTTGAAGGAGATTCATTATGGATTGATTTATATCCTACTCAATTTAATGACGTTTCAAATGATACAGCTCATAATATCTCAGATATAGATAGTGTTGATAATATATGTGATAAAGCATTACAACGTCATCAAAATGAAAGTGATTATGATGTAATGATATCTCATTTTCTTGGAATTGATCAAGTGGGTCATTGCTATGTTGCTAACCATCCATCAATGAAGAAAAAATTAATTGAAATTAATAATATTCTTAATCGATCATTATATTCATTACCTGAAGATACATTAGCATTAGTATTTGGTGATCATGGATTACTAGAAGAAGGGAACCATGGAGGATCAACACTACAAGAATTAGATGCAGGGATGTTTGTTTATGATAATAGGAAAAGTCGAAAAGGAGGAAGAAAAGAAGTAGAGAAGATAACACAAATTGATATTGTACCAACGATAGCAATTGGAATGGGTATTCCTATACCATACAGTAACATTGGAACACCGATTCGAGATATTATATTAGGAAGAGAAGAGAAACTTGAAGATATTCAAAGATATGTGAATGCATTAAACATCACAACGAATCAAATAATACGATATTTAAAAGAAAAAGAAGGAATAATACGAGAAACATGGATAAGTGAAATAGAAGAAGAAATTCAAAAAGTTCAAAAAGAAGAAATTCAATGGTTTGAAAACCAAGAAAAGTTATTAGAATTAATGAATGAACATGAACGAATAAGTCATGAAATACATAAACAATATGTAGAACATAAATCAACATTCAAATTCAATTATATGTTAGCTGGTATTATCATTACTGTTTTGTCATTGTTTGTGTCATTGCTTACATTATTGCTTCCAAAAGATTCAATTGTTCCATATAAGTCATTAATATTTGGATTGTTTATTGGAATCTTCTTAGGATTAGTACTAGTCACAACTTCCAATTTTAGTTTTTATGAATGTTTGCTTATGGGAATGATAATTTGTTCAGAAGTTTGTTATATTATTGGATGTTTTATGTCATTTCTTAAAGTTCCATTTACTTTAAAAACACTAACAACAAACATTCCTTTTGATTTGTTAATAGTTGCTGTTGTTACTCTTATTTATGGGTTTGGACAATGCACTGACTCTTTTATTAAAGAAGAAAAATACACATCATTTTATGTTGGTATATGTTCTTTTATCGTATTGACATATTTTAATTGGTTAGAAACAAAACAATTTCCAATTACAGAATTAGTTTTTTGTTATTTATTGTCCAACTGGAATTATCTCGTATGTCAATTTGTTGGATATATTTGTATTTTTTCACTTATATTGATGTTTTATTTCTACAAACACGACATTTTATTATCTCTTGCAATGTTATTATCATGCATATATCATTTAATAGAAAATTCATCTATTCCTTTATTGACTGTTTTAATTCCTGATTCGATCTATCTTTTAAGCTTAATAAAAATGGTAGTTCTTATACGAAAAAAAGATATTGATTGTTTATATTCACTAATACCTGTTCTAAGCGTAATATTACCATTAAACATGTTAATAACTATTATATTTTTTATATTTTTAATATGGTATTTCAAGAAATATTCATTCAAATTAGGAGTACTTCTTGTATTTTTCTTCTTTGGAATTCATTTCTTCTTCTTAAGTGGACATGCATTCCAATTTAGTGATATTCAGTTTAATGCTGGATTTATTGGAATACCATTCTATTCATTCTTTGGAAATGGATTTTTGGTTATTTTGAATACATTCTTCTTCCCAAGTATCAGTATTATTTTTGGTTTGTTAATAATTTTAAAGTCTCATCCTACTGGGATGTCTTTGTATATTCAAAGTTCTTTATGTCTCACAACTATGTTTATATACCAATTAGTTCCTATAATGTTCTTTACTTACTTTGTATCTGGACATTTAGAAATCTTTAGAATTTTTACACCAAAAGTATGTTTTGATATATCTTTCTGTATAGTAACAGATATTATGATTGTCATTGGATATTTCCTTCAAAAACTTACTCCAAAACAACTTGAAGAAGAAAAATCTTATTTAGATTAGATATGATTTTGTTTATCTTTTGTAATTTTAGTTTTTGCATCTAACAAGTTAAGGACGATTCAAAATTGTCATAGTACTTAAAGAACTTAAAAATAATAATCCTCAATAAGGTAAAATGGTTATTACTCTAACTAATAAATTTTTACTTATTGATAGAAGAATTATTTCTCTTAATACCTCTAATGAAGTCTATGAACTTCTTATAACGTTACTTGACAAAGAATGTCTTGCTGTAAAAAGAAAATTATTTCATTTAGACCCAATTTACCTTCATGACTTTGGATATAAGCAATATGACCAATTCATAATTCCATGTTTAAATTCATTTATTCTTGAAAAGGATTTAGAAAAAGAAAATAATATAACTAGTCTTTGTTGTATCCAAAATCAAGTGATTTGTAATAATTTAGATAATGCAATTCAATACAGACAATTTATTATTAATTACATTTGTCAAACACTTCAAATAGATAAAATAGTTATTCCTCAAGGTTTAATTCAATGGATTGAAATTAGTGTAAAAAATCATTTTATAGAAACTGAAGGATGTGATGTAAAAATTTATAATTCTTGCTGTGTTTATAAAAGTTTCTATTTATGTGAAATACTTCATTTTATTAAAACAAATAAAGACTTGTTATTTTCTCAACTACAAAACTTGACAATTAGTTCTGTTCAATTACTTCATAAACCATTTAAATGGCATAAAGAATCAATCAAATCTATTGTAAAAAGTATGGGAATAATATTATCTGATTTTGATATTTCAGATACATACTTTGATCACCCAAATAGTATTCATGGATTAATTCATACATATAGAGTTGTATTATTTTCTTTAATTATTGGCTATTACACAAAAAACAGAAGATTTGGTTTATTGGCTTCATGTGGTTCTCTTATTCATGATATGGCAAGAAAAAGAGATGGAATTTGTACTGAACATGGTTCATTAGCTGCAAAAACAAAATTTAATTTGTTAAAAAATCATATCGTAAACTATTCTATTTCAGAAACAGAACAAAACTATATCAAGAATGCTGTTATTAAACATTGTACAGGAGAAAGTAAACCAAATGAAGATGACTATATTGTAGTTTCGATACTCAAAGACTCAGATGCTCTTGATAGGTGTAGAGTTGGTGATTTAGATCCAAATTATCTTAGATTTAAGGAATCAAAAAAACTAACTCAACTAAGTGAGTATATTTGTATTAAAACGCTGGAACTAGGGAATATTTCATTTACTCATTTCATAGACATTGTTAATGATTTTATTAATTGAAATTTGTTTCAGTTACAAATTCCTTTTAATAGAATATAAAACTTGTTTTTCAGATTTTGAGAAAAGAAAAAGGTAGAAGGGAGAGGAAAAAGAAAGAAGAGAATAACTAAAAAAACAAAAGAAAGGAATGAAGATAGGAGTATATAATTTTAATGGGACAAGACAACAAGTTAAAGAATTTTTAAAGAGAGAGATGAATATAAGAATTGGAAAGATTAAAGAGATAGGGATGAATTATATATGTCAAGTAGAAAAGAAAGAAATGAATAAAGAAGGAAAGAAAAGAATAATCCGATATAAAGATATGGAGGTGAGAGTTGAAGTAATAGAAAACAAAGAAAAAAGGATAGAAGAGATAGGGAAAGAAATTTTAGAGAAATGGTATGATGGAAGGAAAGGAATAATAGACATGTCGAGACTCAAAGAGAAAATAGGGGAAATAGGAAGTAAAAGAGAAGTAGATGAAGTATTTATCAAAAGGATAATGAAAAGTATTAGTGATAAGAATTCAATGATTAAATATATATGTCTTTCAGGGAATAGAATAAAAAGTATACAAGTAATTAATAATATTAATAAAATATATCCAATAGTTAAAGGGATAGATATATCAAATAATGAAATAGAAAGAATAGAAGAAATTAATATAAGAATAGAAGAAATTGATTTAAGAAATAATCCAATTAAAGGAAGAAATATTGAAGAAGAAATACAAAAAATGATACCAAATATAACAATAATTAATGGGAATAAAATAGAGAATCAAATTCAATTTGGAGTTCAAAAGAATTACATAGAAAAAGAAATAACAATGGGATATTTTTCACAATATTCAACATTTAAAAATATTAAAGAAATATTAAGAGAATTTTTTGATAAAGAAAGAAATAAAATTAATGTTAATTCATATTATAATCCAATTCATTTTATTAGTATTAGTTTATCACCAAATTGTCCAATTATTAATCAATTTATTCATAATATAAATAGAAATCATAGAAAAGAAAAAGAAATCAATGAACTTATTGGAAAAATGTTAAATTATAATAATTATTATTCTAAAATTATTCTTCTTAATAATATTGAATATAATATGATGGAAATTGCTTTTGATATTATTGAAATTGGTCAAATTAAAGAAATATCTGTTTTTGGTATTCTTCATTTTAATAATCAACCTATTAATTTCACTAGAACTCTTCTTCTTATTAATAATAAGATTTGTAATGATCATATTCATCTTTTTAATAATGCTGTCCAACAAATCGGTGTTAATATTACTAAAAATTGTCTTTCAGCTTTAATTAATACAGCATCTCGTGGAAGACTTTCTCATGATAATGCTTTATCTGTTTTAAGAAAGGTTAATTTCGACATGAAAAATGCTCTTCTTTATATTCGTCATTTTCAAAGTCTTCTTCAGCAAAATCATCATGGACTTACTTGTGACAATCGTTCTTCTCCTTTCACCTCTTATTAATTCATTTCTTTGTATTTCTTTTTTTTTTCTTTTTAATTTCATGCTTCATCTGAAAGGAAAATGTCTGAAATAAACAATTTATCACATCAATTATTATTCCTGAAAGATAAATTATCTAAATTAGAAAATAAAATTACACAGAAAGAAAAGAAGAAAGATGAGATAATTCTCAACACACTCATTAGAAATACACTTTGTGAATAATATCTCCATCAATGTTGTAGTAGCTGACGAAATATCAGTATGTGAAGATGATTTTCCAAAAAGAAAGAGAAACATTCTAATGAAGAGATGAAATTCAACATAAGAATATCACAACATTTGAACTAGACAATCAATAAAACAGTTATGAGACAGAGATGAAGAAATTCTAACACTCTATTAATGTTTTGTTTTGAATTTATTTGATAGAAAAATAACATATCAAGTAAAAGAAGAATAGAAAGATTAATACAAGAATTTGAATTAAAGTAAGTGAAATTACAGATTATAGAGAGGTATTAAAGAAGACATTTAAAATAATGAATGAAATTAAAAGAGAAATAAATAGAATAAATGAGGAAGAAATAATAAAACAATAAATGAAAGGAATGAATTAAAAGAGTTACTATCTGGAATAAACAAGAATACGAAAGAAGAAAGAGAATAAGAAAATTGAATGAAAATATTCAAAGAAGAAGAAATGAATGAACATGATGTACAATTCATTAATTACTTTATAATATGAAGAAAGTATATTAAATAATTAATATAATGAATAAAAATAAAATATTAATCAATATTTTAAATGTTTATTATCATCATATTAGTTGTATAACTTCAAATATTAACATAATTAATAGAAATAATTATGAAAGAAATTGAAAGAGGTATAGAAAGAGTATTTCAATCAAAATATTTAGATTAAGAGATTTGATAAATAATAAACAATACATGAAATTAAAGAGAATATTACATAATATGATTTATGATATATCACATCATAACAAAAACAAATGAGAAAATAAACTATTATAAATACAACACAAAGAATTGAAAGAAGATGGAAATATAAAATGATGAAATATTGAAAAGAAACATCTAAATAACATAAAGAAGATGATTATCAAGATAATATCTCATTTATTAATTTCTTGAAATGATTTTATGAATTTAATACTACTTTATTTATCTAATTATTAATTTATATGTTGTATCAATTAAATATAGAAGGAATAATAGAATATACATAATCTCATTCATAATGATTTAGATTATCTTATTAAATTAATTGATGATTATAAAGTACATTGAAATTGATGAAATACAATGATTTTGATTAAATATTTAGAATAACAAAAGAAATACATATTAACTTTATTTAATGAATTGTTATTTAGTCATATTGAAATTATTATTCATTTCATAAAATGAAGATTAATATTTTATACTTTCAATTCTTGAAATAGACAATGAAAAAATAAAAGAATAAAAGAATAAAAAGAAAGTAAGAAGTAGAATAAGAAGAAAGAATAAAAGTAGAAAGGAGAGAATATAAAAAGAAAGAAAAAGAGAATATAAAAGAAGAAAAGAAAGAAAAAAATAAAAGATGTGAATTTCATTGCAACAAATAAAATAGCACAATAAAAAACGCAAAATTTAATGATGCAAAATATTTTGAAATAAAAATAATTCATCATTTGATATTATTATATTTGATAATAAATTATATTATATATTAAATACATCATATTTCTTTATTATTTATCTTTCTTTTTATTATTTCATATATTAAATTATTATTCATTTATTATTTATATTTCATTTATTAAATAAAATGAAAATGAAATTGTAAAATATCAATTAAATATTCATGAATAATAATTTATTAATATTTAATAATTGAAATAACAAATAATAAAGTAACAATAATGATATATTCAATATATTCTTTATTTGATTTGTTCAATATTAGATTATTTTATTTCATTATCATTTCATTGTCTTCATTATTTTATTTCATTTATTATTTCATATTCATTTATTATTTTTTAAAATAAAATAAACAATAATATTGATATTCATTCATCATATTCATTTAATATAATAAATATACACAACATTTCAGAATAAAGAATGAATAATTAAGAATGAAAATATTGATTTATTCAATATTTTATTCAACATAAAATCAATAAAACATATATTTTGATAATACATAAATGAAATA
>NW_001914890.1:100027-101830 GCF_000208925.1 Entamoeba histolytica HM-1:IMSS | reverse complement strand
ATGAAAAAAAAGTAACATATTAATTTTGAATTAAAATAAGAAATATTTTAATCATATTTTATTATTTTAATTTGATTATTTAACGCCATTACCATTCATTCCAATTAATAATTTATGAATAAACAAAAATAAATAATCATTATGACTAAATAAAAAAAAATAATTGTTTAATAGAAATTAAAAATTAGAATAATAAAATATTTTAAAAATATGTAAAATTATTTAATTGTTTTTATTCAATCATAGCATTATAAATTTTTTTATTTTTAATGATGTTTGTATTTCAAATCATTAATCATAACAACCTATTATGTTAAATTATCGATAAATTTATTCATTTATTTTTAAATATTTTCTATTTCTTTTAATTCAAAAATACATTTTTATGTAAAATTAAATAAAACAATATTAATAGAAAATTATTTAATAATAAAATAATTTATATGTAACATTCGATAAAATATTTTATTTTAAAAATATTTTGTTGTTTTTCATTTAAATAAAATATAATGTGATGAAAATTTTAAAAAATGAAGAAATGAAGTTATTCATTTCAAATGAATATGAAATGCTTTTTTAATAACTTACTTCAATTCATCAAATTGATAAATAAATATTTGATATGTTTAATTATTATTTAAACGACTATCAACTGAAACTAAATATAATCAATGAATAGTAAACAAATTAAATTAGTTATCAATTAAAATATAAGTCATTCAGAGACATGTTTGTATCATGGTGATCACATGTTATTATTCTATTCATAAAGAAGTTCATGAAGAAAATAAAAACAAAAATAGATAAACATCAACAAAATTTATTTGAATTTTTAATGGAATAACTGGAAATTAATGAATTTCCAATGTAGGGTGATGAGTTAAAAAGTTCATCCTGTTTTGATAATACACAGTTAGAAAATGAAATTGTAAGAATGATGATATATGTATAATATTATTAACACTAAATCACGTAGAAGAAGTTGAAGAAGAGATAAAAAAGAACAAAACATTAAACAAGAAAAGCATACCCAAATAAATAAAAATAAAGAAAATTCAAAGAAATAAAAGAATGAAATACATAGAAGAAATTAGTTACAATGATTCGGAAATTGAAAGAACTAAGACTAAATAAATTATTCTTCATAAAAACAACAGGAAGAAGAACAAGAAATGAAATAAAAGAAAAATAGAAAACAAAATTACTAAAATATTTGTATTTGTAAAAGATGTTGAATTTATTGAACAAGAAGAACTAGAAAATAACTTGTCAACAATATTCATCATAAAGAAGAAATAACTGAATTAATTATAAGTAAGTATAATGTTTGAATATCATCAGAAAGATAATGATTCTATTTCTACTGTATATTTGATGAAGTAATTAAAAAACTTAAATAAATTAAATGAGTTTTTATTTAAATTTATTTTCAATAATTTAATATAAAATATGATAGTTTATATTTTAAATAAACAATAATTTAAATAGAATGAATAATTTAATTTATTAAATTAAATTATTCTCATAAACATTCTTTTCATTAATTTATTAATGATTGTTATTAATTAATTTGAAAATACAATAAAGAATCATTCTTTTATTTTTATTTATTTTCTTTATTTGTTTATTATTCTTGTTTTACAAATTTTGAATATTTCATCTGTTTTTTATTCCCCACACATTTTGTTTTTTTTTTTTTGATGGCTTTCTTTTTTTCTTCTATTTCTTCTTTCATTTTCATCTATTTTTCATATCCATATTCAAAAACATTGTTTGTTATTTCAAAATTCATTGTAATTGAAT
>NW_001914890.1:29547-99927 GCF_000208925.1 Entamoeba histolytica HM-1:IMSS | reverse complement strand
TCATAAAGAAGAATAACTGAATTAATTATAAGTAAGTATAATGTTTGAATATCATCAGAAAGATAATGATTCTATTTCTACTGTATATTTGATGAAGTAATTAAAAAACTTAAATAAATTAAATGAGTTTTTATTTAAATTTATTTTCAATAATTTAATATAAAATATGATAGTTTATATTTTAAATAAACAATAATTTAAATAGAATGAATAATTTAATTTATTAAATTAAATTATTCTCATAAACATTCTTTTCATTAATTTATTAATGATTGTTATTAATTAATTTGAAAATACAATAAAGAATCATTCTTTCATTTTTATTTATTTTATTTTTATTTTAAGATCTCCCCTGAGCTAGGAAGAATAGATGAAAAATCTATTAATACTTAATTAATTACTTTTTCTTTATTTTTATTTTAAGATCCTTTTTCCAATACAAGAAATACAACAAATTTTAATTCAATGAGTATTTTGTAATATCAATTTGTATTGTAAAGAAAAGCAAATAAAACATAGAAACCTAAGGTCATACAATAAAAAAAGAAATGTCAATAGCAATAAATGGCATAACAGTTATAACAATAATAAAAGTAAACGATACACCAAGGAAAAAGGGGTTTAGAAGACGAAAGACACAAAGAAAAACAAGTAAGAAACAGGGTAAATACAATAATAATAAAGATTATACAAATAACAAATATAAATGATTAACAATAAATGATATACAAGAAAGAATAAAAAGAATAAGAAGTGAGTGGAATAAAGGAGAGTATGAAGAAATTCTCAAGAAGTAAGAAGGTAAAAGAACAAGATGGTATGATATTCTTCAAGAAGTATATTCAATCAAAAAGAAAAAGATAAATGAAAAAATAAAGAAGAAACTAAAAACAAAAGACATTGAAGAAAAAGACATTAAAACAAATGAGAAGAAATTAAAAACAAAAATCCAAACAAAGAAATGAAAGAAAGGTGTAAAACTGAAAGAATAATAAAAAAACAAAACACAATGAAAATACAACGGGAAATACAACAAATCAAAGAAATAGAATTTTAATTGAAGTGTTGTATTGTTTTAAATTAATTGGTTGAATAAGAAATTATATAAGAAAGGAACAAAGGAACAAAGGAACAAATAGAAAGTATAATAAAAATAATAAACATCAATGTCAATAATGAAAAAGAATATATTAAATATATTAAAATGTCACATAAAATAAAAGAAAGCACTAAACGGTACATTAAAGTGAAAGTAAATGATATAATAGAAGAGTAGAGTGTAAATCAATAATAAAAAACATCATATTAAAGAATAACTCTACATAAATTGATGAAGAATACCTTAACACTCTCATCAATAAAGTAAAAGAAATGAAAGTAGAAAAATGTTCAAACATTAATTACTACTTTCAAAGAAAAGAAGCTGACGAATTAATAATAGAAATTAATAATAGATTGATATTGTCAGGAAGCAGAATTGATTATCTGCAAGATGATATGAAGAATATTTCAATGGTTATTCACCTCTATCTCCAAAATAAAATAATAAGAGATAAATTTGATGAAATAAAAGAAATATAAAGAAAATAAATAGACTAGAAGATTTGGTCAAGGGAAGGAAATGGTACAGAATAAAGTGCATCATGAAATTAAAAGAAAATGATGAAGAAGGAATAAAAGTTAAAGCACTAGAAAGAATAAAGTACCTAAAATATATGATGACAATGATAAAAGAAAGAATTAAATTTAATAAGGAAGAAAGGGTCAGAATCAATACAAATAAAATAATGTTTGATTCTAACAAGAAAATTAGAATAAGGAAGAAAGACCCAAAAAATGAAATATACCCAAATAACGATATTACTTTAGAATAAATGAAATGTTATATGAAACACATGTGATATTAAATAAAGAGAATTGGAAAATAAAACAAAACACCTCGTGGAATGAAAGATATAGAAATTATGATAATGTCATAATAAAAATAAATGAATTAAATTTAAGTATAATGAGAATAAGTAACTGGAAAGCACCAGGAATAGACACTATATATGGGTATTATTGGAAAATGATGTCATCATCAAGAGAAACCATTCTCAGTATCTTCAATGAATGGTTGAACTTCAATCAAAACATCCCATTAGACATGGTAAGTGGAAGAACTTTATTAATCCACAAATTGATATGAATAATGTCACTAATTATCGTCATATCAGTTGTACAAATGTAATTATGAAAGTATTTACCTCCATATTAAAAGAAAAGATTCACAGAAGACTTAACATGAATTGTGAATCATTTAAAATTAGTAAAAATCAACTGGGATGTAAGTTACAGTCTTTAGCTGCTAAAGAAGGAATAATAAATAGTTATATATTAAAGCAGCAGAAAGAAGAGAAATAAATAAAATATGTGGAGTCATATTATGACATTAAGAAAGCATCTGACACAGTAAACCACGAATGGGTAATTGAATCATTAAAGTATTTTAATGTAGAGTTTGTCATCATTGACATTATTGAAAGTATGATGACTAGATGGAAGATATTCATTGGTTATAAATTTAATGAATATCTATGATGTATTAAATTAAATAGAGGAATTTTACAATGTGATTCATTATCAAATCTACTCTTCATCATTCAGATGAATGTAATTTCTCAAATCATCGAAGAGAAATTCCCAAAAGCAAATCACACTTTATATATGGATGATTTGAGAATAATGACAGAAAGTAGTGAAGTAATTTGAATAATCCACAATGAAATTGAAGAAATAATAAGTGGATATTTTAGAAGATGGTTTGAGTCAAAATGAGTAGATAAAACTACTACAGCCAAAGCATGGAAGTCATTCAATATTAAAAAGAATGTATTTCTACAATTAACTAAAATGCAAGATGGAGCAATATTCAGATTGTATAGAAAATCAAAAATAATGAAAAATGAAAGATTGAAATACTGCCCACTTTGTAAAGACAAGATAGCTACAGTAGAACACATTCTACTATCCTGTATTTATCATAATAAATCACAAATGGAGAAACATGACAATATATGCATTATAATATTGATTAATAAGAAAATATACAGGAAATAATCAATATAAAACCTCCATATGAAACAGTGTTCCAATATAAAGACATTACTATGATATTGAACAAAAAAATAATGCATAAAAGTGATGGACAATATCACAAAATACCAGATATATATGTATTAGATAAAAAGAATAAAACTTGTCTATTATTTGATATGACTATTGTTGAATATCACAATATTAATTGAGTGTGTTGGAAGAAAAGAAATAAGTATAATGAATTAAAGAATATTCTAATGAAAATAGAAAAACTAAAAGATGTCAAAATAATTCCAGTAGTAATTTCAATAAATGGATTAATAAATAACTTAAGTATTAAATTAATTAAAGAATTAAAAATTGAGATTGACATCGAGAAAGAAGTAAAAAACATTGTAATAAAAAACATGATGGATGTCATGGACTATTGCTTTTATCACAACCAAACATACTCCGTAAAACTGATAGAAAAAAGACTCAAGGATGTGATTAGTCTCCCCTGAGTCATTAACAATAGAATCTAGTTCTATTAATACTTACTTAATTACTTATTATTTATTCGTCTTTTTGTGGTGTCAGATATTTTGTGTTAAATAAAATACAAAACTAAATTCTAATAATAAATAAATTAAAAAATATTTTAATAACATAAAATAGTAAATATTAATATATTTTGTTATAAAAAGTTTTTTAGTAATAACAAAATATAAAACTATAAGTGCTAAAAGAAAACAAACAATAATATTTTGTGCTTAAATAAATGGAATTTAAAAAGGTTATTAAAGAACTTTATTGACAGTCATGAATAAATTAGGATGGTATAAAGGAAAAGCTGCACTAACACTAGATCAGCTTTATGAAAAAGAAGCTGATCCTGAGGAATTTAAAAGAAAATATCTCCCGAATGTACAAACAAAACGAGTTAAGTCTGAAACAAAGAAACCAGAAAAAGTTTCAACAAACAATAGTAAAAAGTCTATCACCAAAACGATTGAAAAGAAACCCAAAAAGCTAAATGAATTAACAGATGAAGAAAAAATAGAACTAATGTTCAGAAAAAAAAATGCAAAACCAGTATCTTCTATCCCTAAAACGGTGTTAAACCAATTCAAAAAACCTAGTGTTATGCAAAAAAGAAAAGAGACACCTTCTAACCACTCTCAAGAACAACGATATGATGATTTTATTGATGATGATTTTAAACAAAATTATGATGATGATTATGATGATGTGGGATATGCAGGAATGGTTGCAGAAGAAGAGAGATTAGCAGAAGAAGGCAGAAGAGAAGATGAAGCAGAGTTATTAGCATTGAAACATTCAGGAAAGTATAGTAATGATTTTTAAGATTCTAAATATGATATTTTTGATAAAATACAATTAATTTTTGTTTTAAAAAGACTCAAAGAAAAAGTATCAAGATTTTTGTTTTACTGTTTCATAAAAATAAAGAAAGACAAATGAATGAATTTTTCTATTTATCAGTGACAAAGGATGAATAAATAATTCCTGGGAAATATTCTTATTGCTAATATCAAATCCCTATTATCTCAAAAAAATATAATAAAAAATTAAAAAAGAAAAAGAAGAATGAAAAAAAAGACGTGGCTGAAATGATTCATAAAACCCTACGAACTAAGAACAATATTATTCCATGAACACAGACTTACCTAGTCAAATTAATTTTCCTAAAACTGAAGAGGAAGTTATTGAATTCTGGAAAAAGATTGATGTGTTTAATAAATGCAATGAAATAACTAAAGATAGACCTCGTTTTTCTTTCTATGATGGACCACCCTTTGCCACAGGACTTCCACATTATGGACATTTACTTGCAGGAACTATTAAAGACACAGTTTGTAGATATGCCATTCAAACAGGACATAGAGTTGATAGAAAATTTGGATGGGATACTCATGGACTTCCAATTGAGTTTGAAATTGATAAATTATTAGGTATTCATACTACTGAGGAGGTACTTAAACTTGGTATTCCTAAGTATAATCAAGAATGTAGAAATATTGTTATGAGATATTCAGAAGAATGGAAAAAAGTAGTTTGGAGATGTGGTAGATGGATTGATATGGATCATCCTTATAAAACAATGGACATTGATTTTATGGAATCAGTTTGGTGGGTGTTTAAACAATTGTATGAAAAGAATTTAGTCTATCGAGGATTGAAAATTATGCCATTTTCTACTGGATGTTGTACACCATTAAGTAATTTTGAAGCAGGTATGGCTTATAGAGATGTACCAGATCCAGCTGTCACTATGACATTCCCTGTTAATGGAGAGGAAAATACTTATTTCCTTGCATGGACAACTACTCCATGGACTCTTCCATCTAATCTTGCACTTTGTGTCAATCCCAATATGGATTATGTTAAATTTTATGATGAAACTACTAAACATAATTATTATATGATGGAATGTTTAATGCCAACACTTCCTAATGCTAAAAAAGCAAAGAGAACAATAATAGAAAAAATGAAAGGTAAAGACCTTGTTGGAAAAACTTATGTTCCATTATTCCCTTATTTCAAAGACCTTAAAGGATGTTTCAGAGTTGTTGCTGATGATTATGTCCAAAATGATTCTGGAACTGGTATTGTTCATCAAGCACCAGGATTTGGTGAAGACGATTATCGTGTTTGTATGGCTAATGGTATTATTAGTAAAGGAACTAATCTTGTTTGTCCAATTGATTTTTCAGGTAAATTTACTGCTGAAGTACCAGATTATCAAGGTAGATATATTAAAGATTGTGATAAAGATATTATTGAAAGACTTAAGAAGGAAGGAAGAATCTTTAATGTAGCAACTATTACACATTCATATCCATTCTGTTGGAGGTCTGATACTCCATTAATTTATCGTGCTATTCCATCATGGTTTGTTAATGTTGAGTCTTTCAAAGATAAATTAGTTGAAAGTTCTCAACAAACTTATTGGGTTCCAGAAAATATTAGAGAAGGTAGATTTGAAAATTGGTTAAGAAATGCAAGAGATTGGGCTATTTCTAGAAATAGATTCTGGGGAACACCAATCCCAATTTGGACTGATGATGATTATACTGAATTTGTTTGTGTTGGAAGTGTAAAAGAACTTGAGGAACTTACAGGAAAAAAAGTTACCGATCTTCATAGAGAATCTGTTGATAATTTAATTATTGAAAAGAATGGTAAAAAGCTTCATAGAATCTCTGAAGTTTTTGATTGTTGGTTTGAATCAGGATCTATGCCTTATGGACAAAGTCATTATCCATTTGAAAATGTTGAACAATTTAAAGAGAATTTCCCAGGTGATTTTATTGCTGAAGGTATTGATCAAACAAGAGGATGGTTCTATTCTCTTATTGTTATTTCTACTGCTTTGTTTGGAAAAGCACCATTTAAGAATTGTGTTGTTAATGGTCTTGTACTTGCTTCTGATGGTAAAAAAATGTCAAAGAGATTAAAGAATTATCCTGATCCAATGGATATGATTAATCTCTATGGTGCTGATGCTTTAAGACTTTCACTTATTAATTCACCAGCTGTACGTGCTGAAACTGTTAAATTCCAAGAAAAAACATTAAAAGAATTAATTTCAACCATTTTCTTACCATGGTTTAATACATTAAGATATCTTAAACAATCATTTAAACCTGAGATGAAGATTATGGCTATTGATAAAATTGCTAATATGAATGATATGGATAGATGGATTCTTTCTTCATTAATGTCACTTGTAAAGAAAGTTAGAGAAGAAATGAAAATGTTTAGACTTTATACTATTATTACACCATTAGTTGATTTGCTTGTAACCCTTTCTAATTGGTATATTAGATTAAATAGAAAAAGATTTAGAGGTGGTTACGGTGAAGCTGCACAAGAAACTTCATGTAGTGTTTTGTATCATTGTTTGAAGATTATGTCAATTCTTATGGCACCTTTTACACCATTCTTCTCAGAATTCTGTTATCAAAAATTAAAAGCATTCCCATTAAATTATGAAGAGAAGATGGAAGAGTCTGTTCACTTTGTCCAAATTCCTGAACCACTTGAACAATTCCATGATGCTAAACTTGAAGAAGTTGTTGATGCTCTTAAGAAAATTATTGAATTAGGTAGAAGTGCTCGTGATAAGAAAATCCTTCCATTGAAACAACCATTGAGAAAGATAACAATTATCCATGGTTCTCAAGAATTCCTTGATCGTTTAATGGTATTTAAAGAATATATTGCTATTGAATTAAATGTAGAAGAAGTTATTGCTACTACTGAACAAGATCAATTTATTACTCTTTCATTAGCTCCAGAAAGAGCTGTTATTGGTAAGAAATATAAAAAAGAAGGAAAGAAATATATTGATGCTTTAATGAAGGTTGATCGTAATAGAATTTTGAAGTTTATTGAAGAAGGAAAAATTGAAGTTGAAGGACAAACCTTTACTGAAGAGGAAGTTAAAGTTCATAGACAATTTAGTGGTGACACTTCAACACAAGAAGCAATGTGGGATAAGGATGTATTAGTTTTATTAGATTGTGTTCGTGATATTAATTTGATTCAAAAAGGAATTTGTAGAGAAGTAAATAACAGAATCCAAAAATTAAGAAAGGAAGCAGGATTGAAGGTTGATGATAATGTTGTTGTTTATTATAGTTATGATGATTCTAATCATACTAATATTGACGAGGCAATTAAAGCACAAGAAGAATTCCTTAAATCTTATGGAGTTATTATGAAAGTTAAAGAAGGAGAAATAGCATCAATCAAAGACGCAAATGTTACTTTGAAATGTGTTACCGACTCTATTCACTTATTCCTTGTTAAGCTTTAAATGAATACTTTTTGGTAGAAAAAAAAAATTTTATGTTAAAAATCCTTTTATTATAAAATTGATTTTCATAATAATTTAAAAAGAAAAGAATATTATGTTTAGTCAGAAAAAAATAAGTAAAAATAAATAAGAAATCAGAAAAATTTCACTTAAAATTTGTATTAACACGTTTTGATGATTGAACCTACTTTGATTATTGGAACTTTTAACTATGTTTGTTTAGTTGTTATTTAGTTATAATAAAAATGAGAAGGTAATAAGTAGTATGTCAAAGACACTGAAATTAAAGATATAATATCAAAACTGGTTGAAGTTATTTCTGTTGATATTAAAACTGATGTGTCAAGTGGTAAATCTCTTGGAGTTGCTGTTGTTACATTAAAAAATAAAAGTGATTGTGATGGATTAATTAAAGCTCTAAATGAAAGTCCAGTTGAAGATTTGATTGGTGACAAAGATAAGTTGTGTAGTGAAAAGATTTTAGCTCAACCGTGGACCACTAAAACAGAACTTCAATTTATTTATGAGAATGGTCAATTTTCACATACTTCTTCAAAAGAATATTATGCAAATGAATTGAAGAAGTTTGGTTTTCTTTTCTTTTTATTTCTGATACAATTAATTATACCAACGACGTAGAGGTGAAAGTAATAGAAGAGGTGATGAAAATGAAAGAAAAAGATCTCGTTCTAGACACTCTCGTTCCCATTCTAGACACTTTAAAGGATCAAAAAGACATCACTCAAGAAGCAGATCAAGACGTGAAAGACGTCGTTCAAGAAGTAGGTCACCTCGAAGAGATAAAGATAGAGACAGGTCTAAGAGAGATTCTCATCGCCATTGAATTGAATTTTTGTGATTGATACATTTTATACAAATCCATTATATTTTTAAAATTTGTTATATTATCTTCTTTTACAACATAAGAATTAAGAAAAATGTTTTAACAAAAAGAATAAAAATCAAAAGAAAAAAAAAAAAGAAAAAAAAAGGAACTAAAAAAAAAGAAAAAAACTTAAAAAAAATTATATTATTTTGAAAGGTATGAAGCAAATTCTTTTTATTTCAGTATTTGTTATTTCCAGTATTGCACTTATAACTGAAATTGGACATACAGGAATATTAGCTGCTAATCTTGTTACAAGTGAAAAAGATGTAGTTGAATTAGAAAAACGAATTCAAATTAATGAAGATAGAGAAAGAGTTCTTAAAGATCAATTGAGAATGCATTATCATGACCTTAGACTTGCTGCAAATCCTACATCAAGAGTTCAACTTGAAAGAGGTATTGAATCAATTTTAAGTGAATTAAGAGTTCTTAGAGCTGCTTCAAGAAAATTCCTTGATAAAATGAGAGGAATTGCTGATGGACTTACTGGAATTGAACGTAATGAATTTATTAGAAGACATAGACTTGAAAGAAGAGTTGGAAGTACATCTAATTTAAAAGCATCAAAGATTACAAAACAAGCAAAAAAACAAGTTAAAAAAATTGCAAAAGAATCAGCTAAAAAATACAGTTCTATTGCTGCCAAAAGAGCTGGAAAGAAAGCTGTAGAAGAAGCTAAGAAGAAATTTGGAAATGATCAACAAAAGATTAAATTAGAAAAGAAGAAAGCAGAAAAGAATGTTTATAAAAAAGCTTATAAAGCAATTATGGAAGAAGTCAAAAATACTGCATTAGGATTACAACCAAGTGCTTTTAAGAGTAAATCTGCTGATATTGTATTGAGAGCTACTAAGAAAGATAATATTGCAGTTGATATTGATAAAAAAGAAAGATCTGTAGCTGTTAATAAAGCTGTTAATAAACAATTAAAAAAAGTTTTAACTCCAGCACAACAAGAATCACTTAAGAAAACTAAGAAAGTTGTTCAAGAAGCTCAAAAAGAAATTAAGAAGAGTGATGAAGAACAAAAACAATTAAATAAAGTTAAAGAAGCTAAAAAGAAAATTCAAAAACAAAAGGATGAACTTGTTAGACAAAACATTAAAATGAAAAAAGCAATTAATAAAGAAAAAATAACAAAAGGTAATTTAGTCGCAAAGAAAAATATTACAAATAAACCAAAAATGAATGTTATTAAAGAAAATAAGAGAGCTATTGAAAAAACTGTTTATAAAACACAACAAAGAGCTAAACAAGAAGGTCTTCAACCAATGGGACAACAATTAATTCAAGAACAACCAATACCAAATATGTTTGACAATATGCCAACTGTTGCTGAATTAAATAAAGAAAGAAATATGAAAATTGATCAAATTAATAAAATGAGACAAAAACAAAGATCTCAATTATTTGAACCAAGTTTTATTAACACCATTCCACCAGAATTAACAGCTAACCCAATGATCGGTAATTATGGTCCTGCAATGGATATTGAAGAACAAAAACAATATATGTCCTCTTTATTTGGAGGAGCACCAGAATTACCATTCTTAGAAGATCAATATTTAGTGAATCCAATGGAGATTGATGCTGCCTATAATCAGATGTTGATGTAATTCACAATTAAGTTCTTTTTTATTATTCTATAAATTTTTGTTATTTTTTATGTTATTTGTTTTTATAAACTATAAAGAAACACTTTAAACTTTATAAACTGAAATAATTATGATACAAATCTATAATTAATAATAAATAAATTATAATTAATAATAAAAATAGGAATGAAGAGAAAAACCCTATAATCTAAAAATTTGAGATAGCTAGCGATGGCCTTACACAAAGCTGGTTTAAGTAAAGAACAAAAGAAAGCTAAGAAAGAAGCATATCTTGTCAAGATGAAAAAACTCTTGGAAGAATACAAACAAGTTGTAGTTGTCAAATGTGATAATGTAGGATCATCTCAATTCCAAACTATCAGAAAAGAATTAAGAGGAACATGCGAATTTGTTATGGGAAAGAATACTCTTATTAGAAAAGCCATCAAGAATCAAGCAGAAACTCAACCAGAACTCGAAGAACTTCTTCCACACATTAAAGGTAATGTTGGATTCATCTTTACTAAAGGTGATCTTTATCAATTAAAAGCTAAACTTACTGAACTTAAAGCACCATCACCAGCTAAAGCTGGAGTTATTGCACCAAATGATGTCATTGTACCAGCTGGTGACACAGGACTTGACCCAACACAAACCAACTTTGTCCAAGCATTGAACATTGCCTCAAAGATTACTAAAGGTCAAATTGAAATTACTTCAGAAACTCTTTTAATTAAAGAAGGAGAAAAAGTTGGTGTATCACAAGCAGTTCTTCTTCAAAAATTAAAGATTAATCCATTCAAATATGGAGCTGTTATTGATGTAGTTTATGATAACGGTATTGTTTATGATGCTAAAGCTCTTGATTTAACTGAATCAGATATTGTCAAGAAATTCCAAGAAGGTGTTCAAGCTGCTACTGCTATTTCACTTGCTGCCAATCTCCCAACCGAAGCAGCCTGCCCACATCTTATGCTCAATGCATTCCAAGCTCTCCTTGGATTCTCAAAAGAGAGTGGTGTTGTATTCCCATTGGCTGAAAAGATCTTCAATAACATGACTGCCGTTGCTGCTACTGCTGTTGCTACTGAAAGTAAAACTGAAGAAAAGAAAGAAGAAGCCCCAGCTGCTAAAGAAGAAGAGGAAGAAGAAGATTTTGGAGGATTTGGTGATTTGTTCTAAGGTTTCTGTCAAATACTCAATAAATTCATTGAGTTTAGGTAAATTTTTATTTGGTTATTCTTTTAGTATAATGTAATGTACTAGTATTTTTTTATAAATAATCTACTATTTTATTCAGTATATTATTTTGAGTATTGAAAAAATTTAATGTAATTTAAATGTTTTTTGATATGTTGAAAAAATATCAATGTTTCTTCAATAAACTACTGAAAAACATTCATCAGTTTTTATTTATTAAATTATATTTATTGTAATATTTTATTATTTTTTATTAAATTTTTCTTTCATTATTTTTAAGATTTATTTTATTTTATCTTATTTCTATTTGTATTTGTATTTTAAAAATATATTACAATATTGTAATTTTATTCATTCTTAAACATAATTAAATAACACAAAAGATGAAATGAGAAAATCATTACAAACAATAACACTAGTCTCAAGCATTATTATAACTATAAAATGTTTGAGACATAAAAATAATTTTTTCATATATTAATTAAACATCATAATTAAATATTAACAATAAATTTAATTAGTTGAACAATTAATTTACGTAGCAAATAAACTTACTTTTTTTCTTTTTTCATAAATAATTAATGTAATGAGAAAATTATTTAAAATGTTTTAAGGGGATAGTTAATGAAATAATAACAGGTTGATGTTTTGAAAAATAAATAAATGGACGATTGGTTATATTTATTTCAGACACTCAATATAACAAAAATATTGTTAAATACTAACTAATGAAGTTTTTTCTATCCAAGTTATTAGATAGAAAACATAAATAATTGAACCAATAAATGAGATAAAAATATGAATTAAAAGTCTAACAAAAATATAAAAACAATAATAAAAGAAAGAGAAATTCATATCAATAAACAAGCATAAATGATAGAAGAATGATTAGTAATAGGTATTATCTATATAGACAAAGATACATGAATATTTGCACTAACAATTAAATAAAAATTATCACCACAAACATCACAACATTGATAAAATGAATCATTTTATTCATTTTCATCATCATAAATAGTTTAATAGTAGTCTAAATAAAAATAAACAGTATGATTAAAATAAAACACAAATATAATACAAATAATATCAAAAAATATCAAACACAGGAATATGAGAAATGATAGAAGCAATAAAAGAAAGTCCAAATGGAATAATTAAAAGAATGAAGAAAACATTTGGTAAGAAGATTAATTTTAATGAATTAATGAATATAATAGAATTAAATGAAAGAAAGCACAATGTAAAGAAAATATTTGAATGGATAAATAATGAATTAAATGATAGATATTTAAGTGAATGGAAAGAAAAGAAATGTGGTGAATATATAAGATGTACAAATGGCACTTTTAATGATAAGAAATTAACAGTAGCAACATATGGAGGTCATTAAACATAAAAAGAAATGCATTCCTCCAAGTAGTAAAGATGCAAGAAGGAGTAAGTATGACAGGAAATATTAAATCAAAAATACTCCAAAATGATGCTTTAAAATATTGTAAACATTGTCATAACACAATAGCATCTATTAATCATATATTGTTATGATGTAATGAAAAAGAATCAAATATCAAAACATGATTATGTTTGTAAACAAATATATAAACAGATATTAATTACATATTTTAATGAATTTGATGCAATTGACTTTAATAATCCTCCAAAATGTATTAATAATGATGAAATGGTTATAACTTATAATAAATATTTATTGGTTAATGACAATTCTTTCCATGTTAGAAGATAAGATATATATTATCAAAATATTACAGAAAAGAAAGGATATATTATAGATGTTGCTATATGTCAGGATAATAATTTAGAATTAAATTATATTCACAAAATAAATAAATAATTTAATTACAAGAGAAATTAAGAAATAATAGAGAAATAATATATATTGAAATAATACCTGTAATATTATCAATAAATGGATTAATTCACAAAGAATCAGCAAGAAGATTAAAAACACTAAAATTACAATTAGACTTTACCAAAATCCTACGAACAATTATTATAAAAAATATGAAAGACTTAATGTTTTATACATTCAATTCTGGCAGCACATTAGAAGAAGAATCTAATTATAATATAATATAAAGTAAAGGTAAAAAATATATTGAAGAAAATTAAATAATCAGTTCTGAATAATTACAACAGAATGATTATAAGTATATTATTTTCGACATTTTCTGTTAATGAGTAAATAATATTACCCAATTATTTACTTTTCTTAAAAAAAAGAAATTAATATAAATAAGGTATTTTAAAAGATATTAATGTTTATTTAACATTAATAAAATTTATTTTATAAAATATTAATATCTACTTATAAACTTATGTAATGAACCTTCATCATTATGTATTAAGCATTGTACTTAATTGAAAACTTCATCATGGAATGATAATTCCACAATACCAAATAAATAATAATAATCTTATATTCAAAAAATACTATTATAATAAGTCATATCCAGTTTGAATATTTATGAAAGGTTTATCTTTTGTCGTTATTATGTAAAATATCTTTAGAAACTTTTAAATGACAAAATATTTAATAATTTTTTAATTTTTGAAATAATTAAGAATCAAGGAAATAATGAAGGTTAAATTTATTAATAAGACAGTCTAATTTAAGAGCGATGTTGTTAGGAAAATTCATAAATAAAAGAATATTAAACATAACCTAATGGTTATAATAATATTATTGATTTATTTAATTATTTTCAATATAGTTTTAAGATACTTTTTGTTTTTTGGGATATAAAATTATTTTTATTTTTAAAGGTTTTAGAAAAAAAGGAAATTAATCAAAAACGAAAGAAAACTATTTTAAGTTTGTTTTAACTCTTATTCAGTTATTTTTAATAATAAAAATATCCATTTCTTTAAAACATTAAGGAAAATAAAACAAAGACATGTAATTTTATGAAACAAATACCAAAGTATTTACTAAAACAGTACCTTGAATATCCTTTGCGGTTTTCTTTCATAAATAATAAAAAGAACTAATTTGGAAAGAAAAACGCTAAATTATTGTTTATTCTGGTGGATATTCTTTAACAAGCATATCAGCGAATTCTTTATAATCAACGTAACCTTCTCTACTTACTGTGGCAGATCTCATGATAGCTTCAACTTCAGAATTTGAAAGTGGTCTTCCTAAAACTGAAAGAATTTGTCTTAATTCAGCTTCATGAATTTGACCATTTTCTTCTTTATCTAAAGCAGTAAATACACCAAACATATCATCATACAAATCTTTAGGTACTTTCATTTCACATTTCTTATATAACTGTCTAATTTTTTCAACTCCAACAAGATCTTCTTTTACTTCTCTCATAATAGCTTCTTCTTGTTGTTGAGTTGGTGCTTTTCCAAGAGCCCTCAATAATTCGATGACTTGATCACGAGAAATCTTCTTGTCATGGTCAATATCTAAGATTGAAAAATAATCATCAATCAATTCACTGGTTGTCATATTTTGTGATTTCCAGATCTTGCTTCTCAAAAAAGCAAATGTTAGAACTTCAGCGGCGATCTCTCATTTATTTTTTCTTTTTTATCTCCTTTTTTCTTTTTTTATTCATTCCTTGACAATCTTGTTTTTCATAGTCTTTTGAAACTAAAATATTTCAACGCATCTATTCATTGTTCTCTGAAAATTGGAATAGTTTTGAAATGAATTACAAAAATAAATTAATAACTAACTAAAACAAATTATCTCTATTGAATCACTTGTACAAATGTTTTTAAATAAGTCACTAGTTAATGTATATTTTAATGACCAAACACGTTTTTTTTGGTTGACTAAAACAAAAATAATTAGTTATTTATTCTAAATAATGTATATGGAGTATAGTCATTATGAACATTTGAGATGATGTTGTCAAATAAAAATTTTATATCTTCTTAATGTTTAATTGAATAGTATTTTTATTATAATTTAATTAAAGTGGAAACCTAATACTAAAAAAAAAGATAAGATCTTAGTTATTTTAATAATGATTTTCTCTCAAATTGCTATTACTGTATATTCATTAGTATGTTGTGCAATTTCTGAGTTTATTACAAAATATTTTGTTACTGACAGTCCTGTATATATATCTTTAAATAATGAAGCAGAGGCATTAGAACAAAAGAGTTTGTTTATTTAAGTATAAAAAAGGATATTACTTATATATCAGTTTCAAAATTAGGAGGATATGAAAATAAAAAAAAGCGAGAAAAATTAGAAAAAGACCAAGCAACTATTAAACAACAAATTGCTTTTCATAAATTTAAACCAATGATTTTAAATTTAGTATTTATGATAGCATCTACTATTGCAGTTAATTATATGTTTAAACCTGTAAAAGTTGGTAAATTACCATTCCAGCCATTCTCTTTTTTTACAAAAGTAACACACCGTAACCTTCCAGGTGATGATATGACTGATTGTTCATTATTCTTCTTTTATGTCTTAATGAGAATGGCATTTAAACCAATTATGGCTAAATTATTTGGTAATGATAATGTTAATGAAGCAAGTTTCATGAATGCATTCGTTCCTGAAAATGAAACATTTAAATCAAAATGAATGAAGTCTTAAAAACAATCTAAAAACGTTAATTAATTAAAACAACTAGAATATTTCTCTTGTTATCTTTTCTAATTAATCATATTAATTTTGTTGCATCTTTACAATGTTTTATTTCCTTTATAACTTCTTTAATATTTTCATTAATTATATCATTTACAGGTGGTGGTACTTCACGGTCTTTTATTTGATATTTTGGTCGTTCTTTATTAATTAAAATAGGTAATTTTTCACTAAATTTTTGAAGAGTTTTAAAATTAGTAGTTGATGGATAATTTTCTACAGTTAATTTAGTAATAACAATAAATACATTGAATTTTTCATCATAACATCCATAAACTTTATATGGAGCTCCACAATACATAAATTTGTAAATCAATAAACACAGTGATACTTGTAAATTTTTTAATTCATGTGGGAGTCTAAAACTGTATTGATTTTTTTCTTCTATTTTATTTATTAAACTAATACTGTCCTCTTCTAATTCCATCATACCATCACTATTACTTTCTTTCTTTTGAACTTCAGTATTTTCAATTTCACCTTCAGTTGTTTCTAATTCTTCATTTAATTGATTATTTATGGCTTCTTCTTGTTGCAAATTGGTACTAGAATTTATCTCTATGTTTGGTATTGTAGTAATAGTTTTAGTATTAGTTGTTCCTTCACTATGAGTTATGTTGTTGAATAATTTGTTTTGAGTCAGTTGTGTTTCTTGCATTTGATATTTTTCTTTTTGAATATCATTAGTGTTTAATTGTATTTGTGTTAATTCCGTTTTCTTTTCTAATAACTTTCCTTCATTCGTTTTGTATGACTTTTCAATACTTACTTGTTTTTGTTCTATTTCACTTTTCTTTTCATTTTTAGGATTTTCTGTGTTTTGACTATCTAGCATTTCTTCTATTGTATTATCTTGACATTCTTTGGTGAGTTCAGTATTAAACGCTAATGCATTATCTTGGGTATTGTTGTTTAAGATCCAACTCTTTACACCAAAATTTCCATCTTCACTTTGAGTTGGAAAAGGAGTAATATCAATATCATCATCTTCTCTTTTTTCATTTCTTTTTGGATTATCTTTATTAATTAATGACTTTTTACTCCAATCATCAGAATCACTTTCAATCTCAAGATCATCATCATTTTTCTTTTTCTCAATTTGTTTCTTTTTAATAAGTTCAAACTCTTGAGTTGGTATTTCTTCGATTTCATCATTAGTTTTTCTGGTTTCATCAATTTGTAACTGTCCTGACTTGTTACCAATAATTCTCTTTAATTTAAGTTCTTTAATTTGAGGTTTTTTTGTATTTGGTATAACACTGTCTTTCATTGTTTGAATACTTTGTTGTGATAATTTAAATTCTTCTGCAGCGACATCAATAAGATATTCATTCTCAAGTTTTTCTTGTCTTTTTTTCTCTTCTCTTTCATTGATTTCGTTTTTGATATCTCTGAAGATACGATCAAAATCATCCCAAGACTTGGTAAATCCTGGTCTTATTTCGTTTGTTAGTGATTCTTTATTCCGAGTATTAGATGAAATAACTGGATTTTGTATGTTTTTTCTCATTGTATTTTGAATTAAATGATTAAAAGTTAATTTTTTTTTCTTTTTGCTTAAAAAACTTCCACTAAAATAAACAACAACTCTTAAAATTTTTATAAGATATTGAGACAAATACTAAAAAAATGAATTAATTTGAAAGACTAGTAAATAACTCTCTTGTTGCCAAAAGATCGTCCAAATTTGTATTAACCATCTCAAGATACTTCGAATTATTTCTCCATAATGTGTTTATTTTTAAAGAGAGAGTTGAATGTAATTTAATAATATTTGCTTCACACGAGTCAATACAAGTAAGAGCCTCTTTAGAAAGAACATTAGTAAAACTAGTGTTATCTCTAACTACATTTTTTGTCATTGGAAGAAGATAACTTTTAATCATATTAACATGAAGATTAATAATGGCACATATTGTTTGAAATGATTTAGTTAATACAACTCGTTCAGCACTTTGTTGAAGAACATAAAAGAATAAGTCAAGAGCTTCTCCAAATTCAGAGATTTTAATACGTTCTTTAATAGAATGTGTTAAAGTAGCAGAAACATAAGACTCTTCTAATAAAACAAAACTGTTTAATAGTTTGTCTAATTCATCATCAAGTTTTTTTATACTTTCTATTGGTTTATTTTTGACTTCATCACTTGCATTAATTTTACCTAAGAAATCATTAAAATAATCTTTATAAAATGAAATAACATTACTAATTGATGAAGTTTCATCGAGAACAATTAATACATCTTGTTCTGGGTAATCTTTTGTTCCTTTTTGAGTTTGAAGTGAGGAAATTCTTCTAATAGAAGTAAAAGTAATAACTAGTGTAAGTACACAAATATTAATTTGATCATATAATTGTTGAATAATAAAATAATATTTGTCTGGTTGAAACACATCAATAGCTTTGATACTATTTTGTCTAGAAACAACTTTTAATGAAAAGTCTACAAATCCTTGAATAGTTTTAGTAAAGATAGCTTCAGCTTTTATTGTATTAATATCAAGTTTGAGTAATTTTTCTTTAATTGTAGTTGATTCATTTAGAATTAAAGTTGTATAATATGTAATATATTGTTTGGTTGCAAATTCTGAAGATCCTATCCTCATCAGTAAATCAGTATAACGAAGAATTTGTTTCATGTCTCCTTTTTCTGTTGCATTTTTAAAATTATTCATAAACTCTTCTTCAATACTTTTTTGTAACAAATTAATTTCTTCTTTCATAATACGACTGCACCCATTTCCATAACTTTTTAACTGAACAAAATGTCTAACTGTTCCATCATAATCCTTTGTTTTAAATGACTCTTTACATTTATTAACAACACTACGTTGTTCTTTAGCAACAACTAACATTTGAAGGACTAAATTAATTCTGTCTTGTGTTCTCTCTATTCGTTTAATATCACTATTAATACCAGAAGCATTATTTGCTGCTTGATCAATTACTTTTCTAAAATTTTCTGTTTTTTCTTGGATAGGAGGAAGTGATGAATTGATGAGTGTTAATATCTCATTTATTTGAGATTGGATTTGCTCAATTTTATTGGTTGTCATTTAATCAAATTTTTTTAGTATTATTATTTTTTAGTTTTTAAATTTTTTATCAACAACCAAATAATCAATTTTTTTTTATGAATTTTTTGCATTAAAAAAAAATGAAGAATATATTTTAGTTCATTCCATTAATTAATAGAACTAAATATTTATATTAAAAGATTTTTCTGATGAATGAACCATTTTTATCAAAAGAAGAACGCCTTACTTCCTTTGATGGGCTTATTGATATGAGTCAAACAAATGATAATTTTATCATTGAAAATGATATTGAAATGTTTAGAAAAGAAGAAAAGGCAATGCAATGTAATACAATGAAAGCAATAAGATATTTTATTAATTTATTAAAAGCGAAATGGTATTGTGTAGTTTTTGTTATTGTGTTTATAGCATTTTCTATGATAGTTTATTTTAGTGATTGGAAATATGAACAAATAGAAGGAGTTAATTATAAGACAGTTATATGTTTAATATCATTAGGTGTAATGATGACATTAATTCTTAGTGAAATGTATCATCCAGGAGTAATTATGATGTCTGTTGTTGGATTCTTAATATCATGTAATGTTATTACACCAAGTCAAGGTTTTCAAGGTTTTAGTGATCGTACATTTATTACACTTATAGTTTCATATATTCTTTCGTCAGCAATAGTAAAGAATAGAAGTTTAGAATTTATAACAAGAAATATATTACCAGAGACTTATCAAACAAGAGTTTGGCCATCATTATTATTAATGGTAATTACTGTTGCTACACTATCTATCTTTATAGATAATACACCAGTAGTAATGATTGGTATTTCAATTATATTTTCATGGAAAAAAACATCAGGTATAGCAGTAAGTAAAGTTGTATTACCAATCTCATTCGCTGCTATTCTTGGTGGAATGAATTCTATCATTGGTAATTCATCATTTCATAGAGCTAGAAAATTATTATTAGAAAAAGTTAATGAATTAGATAAAAGAGGTATTCATCTTAATATTACTATGCCAATATTTGAAATTAGTGTAATATCAATTATTATAGTAATTCCTGCATTAATTTATATTATCTTTGCAAGTAATTTATTACCAAGTAAAAAAGATTCATTGTCTCATATAACAAATAAAATTTATTATTTCTCATTTAGAGTAACTAGTGCTTCAAGATTTGTTGGTGTACCAATTGGAAAAACTGTATTAATTAAACCTCCTTGTGGTATTTTAAGAACTATTAGAAGAGGTGCAACATATGAACAAGTAACTGAAGATTTAGTTATTCAAGCTGATGATATTTTATGTTATACTGCTCCATCAAAAATATTAGATGATGTGTTAACTTATAATGGTATTGTTCCAGAAGATCCAACAATTACAGATTTATCAAATACTAAAGTGTATGAAGTTGCATTAAATCCAAGTGACCCATTAATAGGACAAAAAGTAGATACGTTGTTTGAAAGAAATGTTAGTGTTCTTGGAGTAAGTATTGATGAAGATAAATGGGAAGAAGAATTAAAAACCATTGATATTTTATCAGCTACATCAACATATATTTTATTAACAAAAGGAGAAAAAGAATTAAGAGGAGATTCATTTCATATTGTTACTGATATTGGTATTCAATTACCTGCACCAACAAATCTATTTAAGATTATTATTCCTTTATTATGTCTTCTTATTCCATGTATTCTTGAAGCAACTAAAGTTACTACATTAGCTATATCAGGATTTGTTAGTGTATTAATATTAATTGTTACTGGATGTATGACAGTTAAAGATGTATATAATTCTATTGATGTTCAAGTCTTGTGTGTAGTTGGAGCGTCTTATGGAATTAGTGCTGCAATAGATAAAAGTGGAATTGGTAATTTGTTAGCCTTATCAACAACAAAATGGTTCTATCCATGTGGTAAATTTGGTATTTTATTAGGTATTTTCTTACCAACACTAATTCTTGCTCAACCATTAGCTAATACTATGATTGTTGATATTATGTTCCCTGTTGTATGGAATTTGTATTATGGTATTAATGACTCATCTCCACATGGTGCAATTATAGGAATTAAGTCAGGAATGTATACCATGATGATTGCATCGTCTAGTTGTTTCTTAATGGCAATAGGTTATCCAACCCATTTTATTGCTTATCGTCATGCTAATTATACAATGAAAGAATTTTGTGTTTATGGATTGCCTGTGTTTATCTGGGTGACGTTGTGTGGAGCATTATTGCCATATTTATTCTTTGAAGCAAGAAAATAATTGGAATTATTAAAAACTATTCCTTTATAGTTCTTTTCTTAAATTTATTTATATTTATTCAAGACTCAAAACTGTATTTTAAGATATAACTTGAAATATTCAATCATTAATAATGGAAATTGATGGTAGTCAACTTGAAGGTGGTGGTCAAATAATAAGGACTTGTTGTTCCATTGCCTCAATTAAACATTTTGATATTATGATCCATTCTATTAGAAAGAATCGACCAAAACCAGGACTTGCAGATCAACATATTGTTTGTATTAAATCAATAGGAGAGATTTTTGGAATTCCATTAGAAAATATTCGTTTAAAACAATTAGAATTATTATTTGAAGGAAGTAAAGGTAAAAACGTGAAAGAGCCAATTGTTAAAACATTCAAAATGAAAGGTGCAGGAAGTTGTTGTTTAGTATTACAGTCTCTTCTTCCTATATTGATTAGTATAGAAGGAAGTCATCAAATATCAATACATGGAGGAACACATGCATTATGGGCACCAACTCCTGAATTTTACAATGACATATTATCACCAACACTTAAATTAATGGGAATAACACTTAATGTTCAACTCAAAAAGTATGGGTTTTTCCCAAAAGGAGGAGGAGAAATTGAATGTTTAGTTCAATCTCCTTCATCTATTCAACCAATTAAATTAATTGAACGTGGAAATGGAATTAAAATAAGTGGACAAATTGTTGGTGGAAAAGGAGATGATGAAGAAATAATTTCAATACTTCAATTTGTTAAAAAAGAATGTAGAAAGAATATTAGAATAAATGGAGAGCCATTAGTATGTGAAGTGGATGGAATGTGTCATTCAAATGGAAAAACCAAATATGTTGAATTATATATTGAGTTTGAACATTGTAGAATATCATCATGTTGTGTTCAAGAAAATAATGAAACGTTTAAAAATCTTATAACTAGAACATTAAATAAGTTGTATGAAGAATTTGAACATGGAGGATGTTGTGATGAATATCTTCAAGATCAATTATTAATTCCAATGGCATTAGCAAATGGTCATTCTATGATATCATGTGGTAAAATATCATTACATTCTGAAACTATGTTTGTATTATTAAAACAACTTTTAGGAATTACGTTTAATGTTATACCACAAGGAAGTTATAATATTATTGAATGTTCTGGATCAAAGTAATAAAATTAAAAAACCAAATATATTAAAATAATAAAAACAAGTTATAATGAAATGATTATTTGGGTGAAGCCTTTAGTAAAGAATTGATTCAATACAAAGTGGAAGATTTATTTTTTCTTCTTTTTGACGTAAACTAGCAAAAATAGGTAATTCTTCTTCATCACTTTCCCAAAGAGCTGGAGTACCATAATGATTAGCTAAAATATTCCAATCAATAGAACAACTTATAATATTATCTGGCTCATCCTCTTCTTTTTGTGTTAATAAACAATCATCACAAGAATCATATTCTTCTTGACTACCAGATTCATCAGTTGAACAATACTCTAAACCAGGTGATGCTGGTGAAGAAATAGCACCAAAAAATTGTGCAAATCTTTTCATTGTTGCTTTTTGTCTTCTATTTCTTTTACTTGTTTGAGCTTCAGAAAATTCAATAACAACTCTTTTACCATTCCACTCTTTTCCATTTTCAGCATCTTTAGCTTTTGAAGCATCATTTTCATTTGCAAATTTAACAAATGCGTATGTTTGTTCTCCTCTTGGAATAGTGATTTTTTGAATTAAACCATATACCTCCATTTTACTTTTAATAAAAGATTCATCACATTTACTCATGCCAGTAACATAAAGTGTTGTTTTATCTAAATCACTTTCTTTTATTTGTGATGACTTAGCCCATTCTATAATAACTTTATTATTTTCAGCAAAAATTCCTTTCTTTTCTTTTGCATCACAAACACATCGAATAGCATCTTCCACTCTTTTAAATTTAACAAAACCACATGCTTTTTTCTTTTCTCCATCACTTAATAGAGTAACTTCCATTATTTCTCCATAATATCCACAAAGATATCTTAATCCTTTCTCTCTTCTATTTCCTATACGTGCCACAAAGACTGTTGTTGAACTATTCATCTCTAAGACTCAATTTTTAATTCTTTGAACTTAGATTAAACCATCATTTCTTTAAATATCACAGGGTTCTTTTAGAGGGTTTTTTTTTGGATTTTCTGTTTTTAATATAGAATTGTATTTCTTCTTTCTTTGAATAAAGGGTTGAACTATTGAACTCAAAGTTATTGTATCGACTATTTTCTTGAATTATTTCAGTGATTCAAATCATATAAGAAGGGTTTCCTTTTCGTGGAATTTTCTTAATATTAATCAGAAAAATATTCAACTAAATTTAAACTTGCGTGTCAATGTAAAAATAAACCTCCATTTCTTTTTTCTTCTTTGTATTTCGATTAAGTAACACTTTTCATTTTTCATTACTCAAACTCTTAAAATAGAAATTCAATTTAAAAATAATTCTAAAAATTAAAAATGAACTATAAATATATATATAAATAGTTCTATGTCTATTTTTTTTTATTTTTTATTTTTCAAATTTAATCCCATTATTTTTATTAGAAAAAAAGATATTGAAGTAACTCAATATTCGGTAAACAAAAAATCATATTTAAAATGAGTACTCGTGGAATTAAAGTTGTTCTTGTTGGAGATTCTTTCACTGGTAAAACTTCTCTAATCCAAAGATTAGTTACAGATGATTATTTAGATACTCATTTATCAACTGTTGTTTCTTCTTGTTTTCAAAAAACGATACATTTAAGTGATAGAGATATGAATATTAATATTTGGGATACTGGTTTGTTGTTCTTTTATTTTAATTAAACTTAAGTACTTAATTACTAGCTGGTCAAGAACGATTTAGATCATTAGCATCAAATTTCTTTCGTGACGCACAAGGTATTATCATTTGTTATGACGTTACTTCTCCAAAAAGTTTAACAAGTATTCCTATGTGGATTACTGAAAAAGAAAATAAAGCAGAAGATAATGTTATCTGGATGTTAGTTGGTTGTAAGTCTGACTTACAAACAAATGTCGAAGAAACAAAAGTTAAAGAAATTATTGATAAATATGGAGTTCTTCATATGACTTGTTCAGCAAAAACAGGAACTAGTTTGTTTTCATTTTATTTTTATTAGTCTCAAAAATTAATACTTTAGACGTTAACGAAATCTTTGTTACTCTTTGTGAAAGAATTAATGAAATATTACAAGATCCTATTAATGAAATTGATGACGAACCAGATTTGATTAATGTCAATCAAACCCCTTCAACAACGAACAGTAAAAAAGATTCAAAATGTGATTGTTGATATCTTTTGTTTATTTAAATACTTTTCGATTGAGATAAACTATCTTTTCTTCTTATTTATTTTGTAAATACTTTTTTCCAAAAGAATGATAATAACATTTAAAATATTTTGTTTTCTTTATTATGTAAATTATTTATAACATTTATTCTTCTGGAAGACATTTTTATCTTTAAAAAAATTGTTATGAAAAATAGTTTTTGAATTTCTTTATTATAACCCTGTTTATTATGTTTAACTTTACACAAAGCCTAACATAATTATATTAATAATATGAATAATTATCTTCTTTTTTTTTAAAGAGAATAATCTCTTTATTTAACCTATCATTTATGTTTTTCTTGCAAAATGAGAAAATCACTTCTTTCCTTTATTTCTTCTTATTATTATCTTTCAAAACTTCTTCTGCTTAATTCTTCTTTTTAACCTTTTGTTTATTCTCTGCCTTAATTTTAAGGAATTTCATTTTTCTTATTTTATGAATAGGAGAAGGAATCATTTTATTACTACTATATTAGTTTGACTAATCTTCTTTTTAGTCTTACCCACACATCAGCAAATCCTTTTCCTTGGTTAATATATATTTCTTAATTTATGTATCAATAAATATCATTTCTTATAGTACATTAAGTAATATTCCACGATAATAAATTGATGCATTCTTTGTAATATTATCTAATACATTTCTTATTTAAAGGCACTATCATAACCAGGTAATAACAAGGAAAGTCAGCGCATGAACTATTTTAGGGTTTGTGTGGTGTTTCAGACATGATACTTCAATTGTACTCTTTGTCAGTTTAACAAAATAAAAAAGTGGTTAAAAAGTACATTAAAAAAACATAATAAATCGGGAAAAAGACTATAATTAAAAATAGAAAAAAAGAAAAAAAGAAAAATTAAACATAAAAAGAATGACAGAACTAAACGAAGAAGGAAATAGTCATGAATGAAAGTATAAGTGTGTCTACTGCTCCTGTTACACCACAAAATGAATTAGAAAAAACATATGATGGGTCTATTCAATTAATTATTGGTCCTATGTTTAGTGGTAAAACTACTGAATTAATAAGACTTATTAAAAGGTTTAGATATTCCAAAAAAACTACTGTTGTTATTAAATACTCTAAGGATACTAGGTATGGATCGGAAGATGAAGCTATTTCTCATGATAAAGAATCATGGAAAGCTATTCCAACCATGAAATTAATGCCAGTACTTGAAACCGCTCTTAATTATGAAGTTATTGGTATTGATGAAGGTCAGTTCTTCCCAGACTTAATAGAGTTTTCAGAGGCATGTGCAAGTTATGGAAGATTGGTAATCATAGCAGCATTAGATGGTACATTCCAAAGAAAACCATTTGGACAAATTACTGATCTTATTCCATTATGTGAAAGCGTAAAAAAGTTAAGTGCTGTTTGTGTTAATTGTGGTAAAAAAGCAGCTTTTTCATTAAGAACCAGTTCAGAAGAATCAATTGAAGTTATTGGAGGAGTAGATAAATATTGTGCTGTCTGTAGAAAATGTTTCTACAAAGATGGTGCTACATTAAAAACTCAAAGAAGTGTTGAATTTGCTTCTCACATAAGTGAACTATAATAGTCAAGAAAAAAAAGAATAATTCTCATTTTTAATAAAAATGAAATTAATATAATTTTCTATCATATTTAGTTAATTGATTTTTTAAAAACATTTTGCTTTTTTATATATATTAGTTCAAACTTAAATGAGAAAAATTAATTAATTTCATTTTTATTTAATTTTTCTCCTTTTGATTTTGTTAAAGAAGTATTTGAATTTAACTTTTATTTTGATCTTCTTATTTTATAAAGAACAAATAACATAATAAATATTGAAGAAGAACTTAACAAAGAAAGACTTGTTATAAGTCCAAATTTTCCTATCATAAAAAATGTTAAACAACCTGTAATAATAAACCATATTACACACAAAACTCCAACCTTCCATATTATCTTATTAATAATTCTAATTGAATAAATAATTTCAAAGTCGGATATTAATATTGTAGATAATTCACATACAAGAAATGATATTGCAACTAATAAAAACAATTAACATTAGGTTTATTTTTTAATCCATCAATTTTAAATGATTTGGGTGTATTAAAAACAAAATGTAATAGTTCAGTTAAATTAAGTACTACAACATCATCAATGTCTTATTAAATTTTATCACATACTAACTAAAATCAAACAAATACTATCAACTAACAACTAGACTATAAACAAATTTCTTATTCTAATCCATATATCTTTTTTTTTAATTTCTATTATATTATGTGTCTAGTTTAACATTTTTTGTTATTTCTTTTTGCCTCTTGTTAAGTGTCTATTTGACTCTTTGACTAACTGTTAATTTAATAGTAATTTAATATTGTTATTTATAACATTCTTGAAGTATATTATAGTATTAAATTATTATTGTTATATAAAATTTAATTTATTTTTGTTTTTATCAAAAGAACTCAAACTGAGTTTAATTATTACTAAGAAGATGGAAGGTGAAGGTTTAAATAATAAAAATTTAGACACAATGAAGAAAGAAAATGTGGTAAATTATTTTTTCTTTGAAAATGGAATTGCTCTTTCAACTGAACCAAAAGAATATTGGGCACAATTTGTTGATGGAATAAAAAAAGAATTAAAAACGAATTATATTATTGTTTGTTTAAGATTAAAAAGGTAATAAGGTAATAACTCAAATAGAAATATTGTAGTTGTAATTCATTAAAATCAAAAACAAGTGATGGTATAGAAGTTGGAGCATTGAGACTAGCAAATGAAATTTGTAATGACCTTAAAGATACTAAAAGTAAAAGAGGAGACGAGAAATATAATATTCATTTTATTGGACATTCACTTGGTGGACTATATTTCAGGTTAGCAATTCCTATATTATTTAATCGTAATATATTTAATAATTCAAATTATATCCCATTTAGTTTTATTACTTTAGAATCACCTCATGCTGGTGTTAAGAAATCACAAACAGGAATTAAATCTTTCTTTGGAAATGTTTTTGAAGGAGAAACACTTAATGAGCTAGAACTAAATGATCGTCCTTTTCCACCATATGACCCATCATGTTTAGATGAATATCCTTTATTGTTAAGAATGGTTGAAGATGATGTTATTGCTCCATTAAAAAAATTTAAACACCTTACTTTAGTCCAAAACATTAGAGCATCACCACAAGTCCCTTATGTATCTTCTGCACTTGATCGAGCCATTCCTTATGATAGAGACTTTTTACAAGATCAATTTCTTTTGGATGGATTTAATTTCTTAAGGGGATACAATGATATTGTTGATGGTTGTACTAAACAATACCAATTACAAAATGAACGTGGAGATATTTTTGAAGAAAGAGTAGATAGTTGTATTATTCATGACCGTATAATTAAACAACTTAATACATTAAATTGGAGGCGATTAAATGTTCATTTTAGAACAAAATCAAATGACGCTCATATATTCATTATGGGGCAAATGAATAGAAAAAAATTATTTAAAAATTGGGGAAATGAAGATGTTGAACGATACTTGGATGTAATAGCAAAGATTATCAAAAGAGATATTGACATTGAAAATAACACTTTAGAAACAAATCCTTCTCTTATTGAAGAAGTTAATAACCAAATAAAATCAGATGATCAACCATTTAAAGAAGAGAAATTGATTGATATTCCTCAATCAACTCAAATTGTTCAACAAATTGATAAAGATCAAACTCAATTACTTTAATTAAAAATTTATTTCTTTTTATAAGTTTATTAAATTAATTTAAAACCTACTTTTCTAATGCAAAAATGTCATAAATTAGCAACATCCACCTTCTTTTTGGGTTTGTTGACCTTGTTTGGAAATATCAACATTATTAGCATCAGGTTTTGGATTGACAAGATCAGAGAATTGTTTAAATATCAATCGTGTAATTTTTGCCATTGCCTCTTCAACAGCAAGTCCACTTTTAGCTGATGTTAAAATACCATCTGAATACTTTTGTTCTGCTACTTTAGCCATTAAGTCTTCTTGTGCCTTTTTTAATTCTTCTTCACTTAAACAATCAGCTTTATTTCCAACTAATAATGCAGGAATTGATTGTTCATTAAATTTGACTTTATTCTCAAGATCTTCCTTCCATCTATCTGTAGCTGCAAATGTATCTGGATTAGTAAGGTCATACATAATAATAGCACCATGTGCTCCATTATACTATTTTGGTTATTCTATTTTCTTGATTTTTGGTTAAAAATATATAAACAAACATAAACACGAGTCATAGCAATATACTTTTCCTGACCTGCAATATCCCATAATCTAAGTTCAACATCACGTTCATCAACTGTTGTAAATTTAACAGCAAAATCAACACCAATAGTTGCACGGTACAATTGGTCAAATACACCATGACAATACTTTCTAATGGTTGATGTTTTACCTACACTTGGTTCTCCAATAACAATGATTTTTAATTGTAATGCTTCCTTTGACTCTTCCTAGTTATATTAATATATTTTCAAATTAAAGACAAATAAACGTATCACATCTCACAAACCATTATTTGTATGATTTAGTTCCATTTGTTCGTTCAGTTGTTCTCAACTTTTCTCATGGATTATAGAATTTTCTTTTTTATTCCATCCTGAATGAGCTAACTTTGTAACCTGCAATTTTTTCTTTGTTTCTAATAATAATAATATTTATATTATATTTTATAGCTTTTTTTTTTTAAGAAAGAAGAAATAAATTTTCTTTTCTTTTCTTTTCTTTTTGTAAAGAAAATAAAAAAATAAAATGAAAAGTTACAAAAAATGAAACCTAGAGTTGAATATCAATAATTAATGAATTAACTGTATAATTGAAAGATGATACAATGGATTAGAATAAGGGACAACACGATGAGCTAATGGAACAGCATTTTTATAAGTTAAATTTATATTTGAATTTGAAAATACTTTACCATCAGAAGTAACCCAAAATGCACCAGGAATAGTGATAACTAAATCTGAATTAGAGATAGGATGAATGATTAATGATTTTTTTAGATTAACAGGATGATATAAAGTAGGTTTTGTAGAGAAATTTTGAATAACAAAGATGAAATGATTTTGGTCTGAGTCTATTTCAACACGTGTAGAGTTATTTTCACAAGGAACAGTCTTTGAATAATAACTTCCAAATAATTCTCCAGAAAATAATCGTACGATAATAAAAAAGTTATTTTTTCCAGAAAGAACAGAATAAATATCTCTTGAAGAGAGTTGAAGAAAATTTGAGTCATATAATATCGTATATCCATTAATTACTTGTTCTGTTCCATTTTTAATAGATGAAAACCATTTTTTAATCATTAAACAATATTCTGAAGTAGGTGTTAATTGTGGAGAATAAGACATTATGTCAAAAGAATTTAATGGCGAGTCTAAATGAATTGAAGGAGTTCTAAAAGGAGAAGGAGAATTTTGTTGATTAGTGTTGTTAGAAATTTTTTTAATTCTTGGACTTGAAGAAAGTAAATTTTTTGAATCATCTGATTTAACAAAATCTGCAGACAAAATATCACAACTATTTGAAAGTGAAGTATGTGGAGAATTAAGAACATTTGATGGTTGAAGATCATCTTTAAGAGAGAATCTTTTTTTTTTAGAAATCTTAAATTTATGAACAGGTTTTTTTTCTAATTTGTATCTGTCAGAAAGACTTCCTCTCTTTGTTGTTTTTGTTTCTTCATTCCCCATAAAGATAAAATAATTTTAGAAGATTCAAATTACATAATATTTTGGTTTTAATTTTTTTTTTCTTTCATTTAAATAAAAAAAAAAAAATCATAAAAATTTATTAAAATTAAAAAATATTCATTTAATATGGTTTTTTGTGAGTGAAAAAGTACACAACAACTATTACTACTAAACCTGGAATAAAGAAACAAAACCAAGGATTATACCCAAATTTTATTTCTGATCTTTTAATTTTTAGTTGATCATTTGATTTTATATTAGTTTTTATATTTTCAGTTCTACAATTTTTACATTCACAAATACCACCAACACTAATTTCATTTTCAGGATTACATCCAAATTTTTTTGTTTTTAAATTATTAAATTTACAATTAATGATATTTTCAGTAAATCCTTGATATGGTTTTAAACAATGAGAATCTTCAAATGCTTTAATGTTATAAATTTTAGTTCCTTTACCTTTTCTTTTAGATGAAATATAAATAACATTTTTTTTAGTTTTACATGGTTTTTTAATTGATATTGGAGTACATTTATTTTCAGAAACATAACCACACGCTATTTTATATGAAGTATTAAAAACACAATTTGTGTCTAATATTTCATTATTTTCACATGAAACTGGAATACAAACTTCTATCACTTTTGGTTTGACAATATCCCCCTCATTAACTGATGTAACTCTTTTACTATTTTTCTTTGATTGATATTCTATTGGACCTCTTTGTAAATAAACACCTGCTTTACGTGCAGTTTTAAATCTCATTCTTTTAATTGCAACTGAGTCATTTACGAGAAGTAATAATAGAAGGATGGAAATAAATTTCATTCCTTGTAAATTATCTTTTTTCAGTTCTTTTCTATTATCTATATTTAAATTTTTAAGACGATTTCGAATAACACAATTTTATAAAAAATAAATATTCTTTTTTTTTTTTTTAAAAAAATGTTTATTTGATGAAATAAAAAGATGTATTTCTTTGACAAAATCAAAAAGAAATAGGTAATGACAAATCATTAGTATATTTTCTATTTTAAGATTTTGTTTTGATAAAAAAAACTAAAAATAAATTTTTTTAATAATAAAGCAATAAAAATTTTGATTTTTTTTTGGATTTTTATGAAAAAAAATCAGAGTTTTAGATTTGATAAAAAAAAACAACATAAAATTAAAAATCAAGATCTTTTCATTACAAAAAATGGAGTTTGTAACACATTGTGAAAATTCTGAAAGTTCTACTACTTCATCTATCATCCCTGAAATGGAGACTTCTTCTCAAATTGTTGAACTTGCTCTTTCTGTAGAACGAGCTGATACTGCGGCATTACTTGGAGCTGATGAAAGTAGTATTGATACATTAGAAAAAAAAAGATTAGAAGAGATAAGACAACAACAAATTAGTCAAGCTAAACTTATGGCTGAAAGAAGACAAAAGAAAGCTGCTATGGGTATGGAACAACGTCAAAATTGGGAACAAGAAATTGAGAGATATCGTATAGAAAATGAAGAAGTTGAAGAAAGACAAAGAAGACTTGATATAGAAGAAACAATGAATGAGTTTTATCCTAAATTATGTGAATGGGTTGGACTTAGTAATTATGAAGTGTTATACAATAGTGTAGAAGATGGAACAAATGCATCAGATTTTAATAAAAAAGTATGTGGAGAAAAGAATGTTATGTTTATTATAATCACAAAAACAGGATATGCATTTGGATGTTTTTGTCATAAAGTTTGTTAATTTTGATTAGTTTTGATTTTATTTATATTAAAGGGGTAATCAAAATTGATAAAATCATATTATATCTTACAAAATGATTCTTTTTCGTTTCTATTTTATTCACATTATCCCTCATTCTTTATTAATTAACAAAATCTATATTTATTTATAGAAAATTCCTTATCCAAAGAAATCTTATATTTATTCAATGTACGATAAAAAATATTTTACTTTTTCTTTAAGAAATCCTTCTTGTTCAGAACCAATATACTTTAAACAAAAACATCAAGGAAAATCTATTTGTATTTGGCCAAATGATGAACAAAATTTTATTTTTACAACAAAACGATTTATTAAAATTAAAAATCCTAATGGTCCTCATGGCACACGATCATTCTTTCACGGTAAATTCTCATTAAAATATAAAAGTAAAGACCATCAAAAAAGAGAACATACTTTCTTTACACAAACAACGGCATTTGATGTACATCGTTTAGTTGTTTTACATTGGTTTTAACATAGTATATGTACTTATTGTATTATCATACAAACTATATTAAATATATTTGTCTTCTTTTTTAGTTTATTTCCAAATAGTATTTCTTACACTAACTAACAAAAACTACAAATGAAACTTAATTACATTTAATAAAAGAAGTATAAAAACTTCCTTTTTTTTAATATGAATCTAATATGAACATTCTCTTTAATGCAAAATCAATATCATCACCAAGAAGTAGTGAATCTAATGCATTCTTAAAATTTACTTTAAAATTTGGATTTACTTCAGACACAACTTCATTTAATGGAAACATAATTGAAAATGCACCATCTACATTAATAATACACTGTTTATCAGATTTAAATGAAATAGAAAAATGACACAAATCGCCAAATGATCTTAGTTTACCAAATTTAGTTGGTTTAGACAATTTTGGACTTCTTAAAGAAAATACAAATGTATCAAAATCTTCAGCAAATCCATATTCATTAATATAAATTGGAGCTTCAAGATAACAACCAAATAATGCATTTTTAGTTGTTTCAAATAATAAAACAAGGTTTTTTCTTCCAATAACAGTAAATTGAATATATTCCTGTAAAAAAGGTTGTTGGTCAGTATCATATAATATTCTAAATTCATGTTGTCCTGTCCATTCTTTAAGATAAAATAATTCATTTAATTGTAATGTATTTTCAAAAGAATTTATTAAATGACATTCTTTTAAATTATTATCGATATTTTCTTTTCTAATATCTTTTCCATATATTGTATTTGATATTTGTATTAAAATGTTATATGCACTCTTTGCAAATGACTCAATTATTTCATCACCACTCATTTGGTCAATAGCTTTTTTCATTTCTTTTAATGTATCTTTAATAACTTCCATCATTCTATCTTTTTGAAGTTCTTTTCTTATGAAAGAAAAAGAATTTCTTAAATAAATTATTTCTTTAATTCCTATTCAAAAAAAGAACCTAAAAGTATAACAAGGATCGCTTCTTTTAATTAACACCTCTTAAGCTTTAACTTGTTTCTTTGAACCTTTAGCTGGTTTCTTTTCAGCTTCAGCTGGGGCAGCAGCAGCATGTTTAGCTGATCTAGTATAGATCCAAATGTGATTATCAACCTTAACTGGAACAATTAATTCTTTCTTTTCAAGGTCTTTAAGAAGAATTTTAGCAAGAGAACAAGTAATTTTCATTCTATCAGCAACAACAGCTGGTGTAATAACTTTCATTGATGGAACTTCCTTAGTACATTTGTCAAGAGTAGCTTTGTCAAATAAAACAGCATTATTTAACTTTTCCTTAACTTTAGTCTTTGACCATGATTTCTTTGGAGCTTTTCCTCCTGATGATTTTTTTGGTTTAGTTAAAGCACCTTTCTTTCCTGCAGCAGCTCCTTTTCCTTTAGCGTCCTTGGGTGGCATGAATCTGACAATTCATTTTCTTGTTCAGATTGCTTTTTATATTTCTCTTATTATTTTCTTTCTATTTATTACTTCTTCAAACCCTTATTATTCAATTATAGATTCATTATAGCTTTTTTAATATTATTTATAGTTTATTTATTTTTTAGTATTTTTTAATATTATTTATAATTTCTTTTTTTTGATTAAAACTTTGATTTTTTCAATTAGAACTTAAAATTAAATTACTATTTTATTAGTTCAATATTACTCTAATTTTTTAAATTAATTTTGAATATAACCGTGTTTAAATTAATTCTTTTTAAAGTAAATTATTTTGGTTATATATTAGTTATAATAATTAACTATAAATACAATAAATTTGATTATTTTATTAGTTATTTTTAATACTAATGCATTGACTAAGTTATCATTTTTATGAATTGATTAATTTATTTGTTTCTTAATTCTTTTTATTGTTTCTTGTTAATAATATAAATTTTTTCAGTTTAAAATAGGTTTATTTCTTCTTCTAATTATTCAATGATTTTCAAGATTAGTTTTGTTGTTGAATGGAAGAAATGAGTATCTGATATGAATTTCTTATAATATTGAAAATTATATTTTAGGTATTTGTTTGGTTAAATTACAATAAGTTTTTGTGTTTATTAAAGAAATGATAATGGTTTAGTCATTTTGAATTAGTAAATGTTAATTATTTTTTATTAGTTTTAATAATTTAAAATTTTTAATAAAGATTAATAATGAAGTTGGAAAATTTAATTTGTAAAACTAGAAAATAATTTTTAGTTTATAGTTTTAACAAAAAAAAGATTATTGTATTACTTATAGAATTTGATTTCCACTCTTTTTGATTATTTTTTTATTGTCATCATTAACAGAAATAACTTTATAAGAATAGTAAAGTATATTTTGAAAATAATTTTTCTTCAATTTGTTAATATACAAAAGTTTTTAAAAAATATTATGGATTTATTTCTCTTCTCTACACTCTTAATTTTTATCTTACTCTCTTTAAATTAGTAATTTGACATTTCATTATTTAACATCATGAACAAAGAATTAATAATGTAGTGATTATTTTATTTTTGTTATAAATAAGAATAATCATTTATTATTTGAATAATCTTCTTTGATTATTTTGAGTATTATTCTTGGTATTATCATCTTAAACTTATTTCTTATATTTTATTACTTCTACTTGTTATGATATTATTATTTGGAAAATAAAATGATGTTAACTGAATTATATTTTGTTAATAGAATAGTTATAATTTCATTTCATCATTTAAATGAGGATAAGACACTAACAATGAATGTGTAGAGTCAAGTTAAGTTTTTCTTTATTACAACTAATAAATACAAACAGTATTTAAATGGTCAAATATCTTTGTATATAATTTCATAATACAAATAATGTTAAAATGAACATTAAAATACAACAATAATCTATTGAATTTATTCAGCAGATGATTATGATATTAGTTTTTGAGTATTTAATAAGTTGTAGACATTCTATAATAGGACAATAAAGTAAACTTCTTTTTTATGTTCATTTATTCTCATTCATTTAAATATATTAATTCAACACATTTTAATATAATAAAAATTAAATGATAATGAACAATATTGTTTTAGTTTAAAATGGAAATACTAATATACAAAAATAATGAAGAAATAAAATTATAATATGAAAAAGATATATCAGCATAACGATTGTGTAATAAACAATAAGTTTCTTTTATATAACAATATTCTTGCATAATAGAATAATAAATTGCAATTTCATATAGCTTTTTTTGTTTGTGAAATTTTGAGTGGTTATGATGAAATAAAATGATAAAAAGAAAGTAGAATTAGTCTTTATCTTCTTTGTAGCCAACAACCATCTCTTGATCACCAAATACTTGGATAATACATATAAGAGACTTCTCATTAAAGTCATGTTCAATTTCTTTCCCAAGTTCATTTTTAGGAAGTTTAATATCACTTCTTACTGTCCCATCTTCATCAAGAAGAGTCAAATAACCATCATCAATGTCTTGAAGAGAATATTCTACTCTTTTTATTACGGGAACATCAACATTGGAATGAGCAGGACAACAGTCAGTGTACTTTTTCCCAGTGAAAACATCAATTCCAGTTAATGTTACTTTTGCATGTCCATGTTTTCCATCCTTAGTTTTATTAAATTCAGTGATTTTACATGGGAAAGTTCCAATGACAACAAAACCACCAACTTTCAATGAACCAGCTTTTGTTGGGATAGTGTGAATAGTATGATTATTCATTTGATAATCTTCATTGTATTTCATTGTTTCCATTATTTTTATTAATTAACCTATCTCCACTTTAAGTTTGAATATCTGAATCTTTGTACAAGAACATTCAATTGAGACTTTGCTCAAATACAGTAATAGTTTAGAAAGTGATTTTTTGTTAGTAAAGAAAGGTAACTCCTTAAACAAACCTTATTGATAAAACCAGAGGAAAATTTATTTAAGGGTGAGTCATGGTACAAAGAGTTATTGAGGATGATTGTTTACTTGTTAAAAGTTACTTAGTGTTAAAGAATGATGTTTGATATAAATTACAAAAAGAGATGTAGGAATAACGTCAGCGTTAAAGTAAGATGGATTATTTGAACTATTATATGCTCAGCTTTTTAAGTAAAGTTATTCTTACAAAGACAAATATTACTGTTTTTATTGTAAAATAAACTTATGAAGTAAGTTTTTTGAGGGTTAATAAAAAATTTAGTTCAACAGAATAAAGTTGAAGAAATTAATTTGTTCAGTTTTTGAGAAGATGAGAATATCAACAACAGGTAAATCTAGCAACAAACTTTTATAGTGTTAAAGAATAAAATTTAATGTTATAATGTATTAATTAACGTTTGGTTTATTCTTTTTTAAAAAGTCATTGGGATAATGTTTGTAGTTCAAAAACATCACCAACTGAAAAGGAGAATGAATGAAGTTAAAAGAATATGTTTATTTAGTTATTAGTACGAAGATACTCTTTTAATAAAACAAGAAAAAAGAATTTAAAGATCTTCATTTAACTATGTTAACTGATACACAAAGTTAGTTATATTTAATTTATTTGAGTAAAGAAATAATAGAATGAACAATTTATTAATATGTAGAAATAGGGGCAGTTATTACTGGTGTAGGAATTTTCTTTACATTTCTAGGAATTGTGTTTTTCTTTGATCGAGGATTTCTTACATTTGGGAATATTTTATTTATTTGTGGTATTTTCCTTGTGATTGGTATTCAACAAGCATTTGCATTTTTCTTTCAAAAGAAAAGAGCAATTGCAACATTTTTTTTCTTTCTTGGGGTTTTATTAATATTATTTAAATTTACATTTATTGGATTATTTATTGAATTCTTTGGATTCTTAAATCTCTTTGCGTTTGTTTATTATTGTATTATTGAGAATAGATTTGAAAGGTAATAAATAATAGTATTAACCATTAGAAACTTTATTCCTGTTGTACTTGCATTTTTAAGAAGAATTCCATATGTAGGAGAACTTTTGAATATGGGATGTATTAAACAATTTATTGATAGAACTTCACCAGACTATTGTTTACCAGAATAAATGACTTTATTAAATTCATATTAAAATTGATTTGTGTTTCTCCGTTTTAATGGAAGTTAAATGGAATAATGAATAAAAATTAAATAGACAAACATAAGAATTAGAAATAAAAAATAATTGATAATAAAAAGAATAATGAATTATGCTTTATTTTCTTGTAATATCTTTGAAATAGTAATTCTTATATTTTCATTTTTAATACCAAATAATAAGAATTGACTACATAATGCTAATATTGCATCTTTTTCTCTTTCACCTTTGATAAGTTCTAAAGCATATGGTTCGTCTTGCATTTGTAAAACTAGTCCTAGTCTTTTCCTTGGATTTTGTATCATTTTAAGGAATTTATTTCTAATATCTAATTGTTCTGCACGATGTGCAGTTAATGCAAGTAATTCACATGCAAAAGGTTCTAATTTTTTAATAGAAAGGAATTGTTCAAGTCTTTTCTTTTGTTCATCTTTATTACCAATTTCTTCTATTACAGCAATTTTAGCACGAAGTATAATTTTGTCATCCACTTCCATTGATTGTTTAAAAGTATTGACATTCCTTTCTACTTCTTTTTGGTCCATTTCAAATCCTCGATAGAATGACATGCATTGTTGATAAATAGAATCACTAGGAACTCCACTAACATTTTCACTACTTTTAATAATTTTTTCAGCCATTTCTTTATAAGACTTATCTCCATGAATTTCCCAAATCCATGTAGATTCATCTAAATAGGTTCTTTGTAAGAATTGAACTCCTGTAGAAAATTGAGATGTTGCAGTACTAATTTTCATTAATTGATCTTTATTTATTCTTTGATTGTTTAGTAATGATTCAAATAATAAATATTGGTCACTCCATCTTTGAAATAGAGCAAATGATGATTGTTGAATAACAGTATCGAATTGTGCACAGAATTTAAGAATATTTAAATTACCATCAACAGTTTGAATAATACTACTACAAGGTGTTTCAAGAATACTTCTCAATTGGGGTAATCCATTGAAATCAATTACATCATCATTGGTCATTACTTTATTAAGTAATGAACAAAAACTATATGAATCACTATATGCAATACATATTTTTGCAAGATATGTTAAATACATATGTCTTTGTTTTGGAGTTAAACTAGTTGGTAAATTACGAATGATCATATCACGACAAATATTAGAAATTGACGCTATTTCACAAATTATTTCTATTTGTGGTTTCTTTAAACACACATTAATTACTCTTAATAATGATGGTTGTGATAATTGATTCATATGTTGTTTAAATCGTGGAATGTCAGAATCAATTCCACATGCTATTCTTCTTGCTTTTCTATAACACCATTGTTCTTCTAATGACTCAATAGACATATCACATTCTGTTGACCAAACATTGCATAAAGAAAAAAGGTTAAGAGACACTAAAATACATTGAACTGGATGTCTATAAAATTCAGAACATCTTTTAGTATGATTATGTAATGAATCTTTAATTCTACATCGTTCAATAGCTGCAAGACTATAAAATTCTTTATAAGTCATCATACATCCATTATTATTCATTGTATGTAATAAACGAAGTAATTTAACAATTGTCTGCATAAATGGTGATCCTTTTTTAGCATCTTCTGGAGATGCAAGCATTAATCCATATGATGCACATCTCATTAATTGAATTTGACGTTCATCAGATGGTGGAAGAGATAATGCAGCTTTACAAACTATTTCTATTGATTCATAAACATGTTCAGAAAATTTATTTACAAATGATGCATCTTCTGGTTTAATAAATGATTGCCAAAGATAAGAAGCAGGGGAGTCTTGATTTAATTTCCTTAAATCAGGGTCATATGGACAGTACATTGCATTAACATATTTCTTTTCATTTTCAATTTCCTCTAAACAATGAAATCTAATTCCATCAACTTCTTGAATTATACAATACACATGGTCTATAGTATCTATTAAATATTCATCAGTTTCTGTATTAATTGAATGAATTTGAAAGACATTTGGATATATTTCAACTCCAAATAAATCATTATCAAGCCAAAAGAGTCTATTACTAGAACCAAGATGTGCTGTTTGATCAAAATTATATTCATATAGTAATTGTAATGTATAAGTATTTTGTGGAGCATTAATCATCTTTTCTTTATTATTTGGGTCTTTTATTTCAGTAATTCCTTTTACAGTTTCAAATTTATAAATGTTAATTTCAAAATTTTGTGTTTTAATATCTTTTTGTAATGCTAATAATTGACTTCCATCATAACTAAATCCATATGATAAAATTTCTAAATTTTTCTTTGTTTCAGCAGAGAAATTTAATGGTAAAGAAATAAGATTTGGGAATTTAAAATAAAAAAATAAATTCTCTGCCATATAAGCAATACCATTTTCATTTAAAAATATACCAATTAATGTATTTGCAAATCTATTATAATGTAATAATATTTCACTTGTCTCAGGAAACATTTTTCTTGTAAATTCAATTCTATCTGTTTTTAAATTAAAGATTCCTGTTATAACAATTGAACGTTTAATTCGTTCTTGTTTTTCTGGATTAACTACTTCTACTCCAAGTAATAACACAACACCTAATCCATAAATATATGCATTTAATAATTTTGGATTTCCTTGTCTAAATTTTGTTTTAGAATATGTATCATCAAGAACAACTAAATTTCCATCTGTTGTATAAATATGAATATATCTGTTTCTTGTTATAACAACTATTCGATAATCATCTAACCATCCTGCTTTATAAATATTATCTCCACTTTCTAATTCAACAATTTCTATATCATTTATTTTATTTCCTTTACCATCAGCAATAGAAATACTTGGTTTACTTTTTCCTCCACTACTAATTTTATTTGGATCAGGATAATATAAAATTGGTCCTCCTGCTTTACTACAAACATAAATATGATTTTCTCGATTAACCATTTTTACTTTAATTGGTTCTTCTGTATAAATAATTGCTTTTAATACTGTTTTTGATTCAATTAAATCTGGCTCCATTTCTAAACTACTTTTCTATCCTTTTTTAGTTCTTTTTTATTTTTCTTCTTTTTTATTTCTTGAAAAATATTTTCTTCTTTACAACAAAAAATCAATTTCATACAATATCTCTTTTTTATTCTTCTTATTATCTTTTATCATTTTAGTAATGGTGTTGTTTCATTAGTTAGTGGTTGTTGTTTATTCTTAATAACAGGAGACAAAACACCAGCATGTGTTGAGTTTGTTGTTGAACTGACTTTAACTTCAACAAATTGTTGTTCATTTGGAAGTACTTTTGAAGGAGAGACTTGAGGATGTGGTAAACATGTTTGAGACGTTGCTGTTTTATGAGGGTTTTCTGGTGATGAGATTTCATATCGGAGCTGGACGTTAGTTTGTCATAATAAAAAGACAAAGAAAGTCACAAACAAATGGAGGTTGTTCTGTTGTAATCAAACACATTGAATGACCTGGTGGTAAAGTTGATGAATTGTTATTTAAATATTCAGTGACACACCTAATTCCATCTGATGTCCCATGGTACATTGTGTGTGTTGTTTTACAACATGGAATACGTCCAGTAACAAGTACTGATTTAGTGATACATGACTGAAGTAGTAAATTGATTGAATGAATATATTTAGTATATTCCATAGGATCAATTTTACCGTTTAGTTCATTAGGAATAATTTCACTGAATGATAATGGACAATGGAATGTGTATGTCACAGATGGAATGATAATGATGGTTTTACTCATAATTTTAACTTTATTAAGAATTTTTAATTCAAATTTTAACTTTGATTTTTCCTAAAATCTTTTCTAATTTTTGAAATAAATAACAAAAGAATCTTGTCATTCATTAAACCGTTGGAAAATGTATTAATGTCTATTCATTTTTTTGTAAGCCTTTTGTTGTTATGGCATCACTAATATTTTTTTAGTGCAAACAAAATGTTTTAATTCTTGTTAGTGAATGGTTCTTAAAAGTTATTCAATTTATGAGTTAAGAAGACATTAATAAAATTTAATACATTCAAAAATAAATGAAAATATGTACTAATATTTTAAATTAAGAAGTTATTCATTATATTATTTTGATATTCTTATTGTTACTTATTAAATATGCTTTTGATGTAATTAAGATATTGTTTCTATTTCAAATGTGTTTCATTATTATTAAAGAAGTATTATACATGTTGTATTTTAAACATTGTTAATTTCATTAATTTGATGTTTGTTTAAACATAATTGATATATAGATGTAATAAGAAATGAATTTTAATTTTAACATTGATTAATGTTATAAATCATTTATTATTTATTCATATAATGTAGAAATGAGTTTATTTAAATAAATAAAAGAGAAACAACAAATAATTCAATAAATATCATAAAGAAGTAATACATAGAATATTTGATTATTATTTATATTCTATTTCTTATCATATTTATTCTATTTGTCATAATCATTTTTATTTATATTAAATGATGTTAAAACAAATAAATAAAGTTTAATGATTTATCAACATAGAATATTTGTTTTATTTCATTGATACATTCTATTGAAATATTATTGAGATGTTATTACTTATTTTAACATAATTTATTGTTATATTTCATTCATTATTTATTATTTGTCTATTTATAAGTTAATAAAAATACAATATTTCTTATTTTATTCTTCAGTTTATTCATTTCTTTTATCATTATCTACTATGTTTATTTTATTACTGTGTACAACATTGTTCAATTCATTTATTCTCTTATTATTCATATCATTTGATTTTTACAAATAAAATATAATGTAGAAATAATATGTTTGTTTTTTATTTTGTTGTTGACTCTTCATGATTATTATACAATATCATTTCATCATTATTCTATTCTTTGTTATCTATTGTAACTGATTTAAATTTATTTGTATTTATTATATCTTATCTCATTATTATTCTGTTTCATTGAAATTGACATTTATTCAATGTATAATAAAAATTATCAAATGAATATTTGAATTAGATTATGGATATTATATTAATGAAACATATTATAATTCAATTATTTTAATTTATTTATTCATTTTCATTAAATAAAGTGTTAATTATAATTTGTTTGAATTTATTTATCGTGTTCTCTATCTATCTTATATTATAGAATCTGTTTAGTTATTTCATTTTCTTATTATTCTTATTAATGTTATTAAAACATTGTGAAATAAAACTATTTAATTAATATGTTAATGAACATTATTTGTTCTTTATTCTCTTGAAACATCAATAAACAATATTATTTCAATATATTTATTGTTTCATTCAATCATTTTAACTGTTAATTATATTATTTATTGTTGTAGTATTAATTATTTTTCATTTCTATTATCATCAAAACAACTATTTCTTACATTATTATATTTTATTATTCTTATGAAATTTATTGAATAAATCACTTCATTTATTGAACACTAAATAATATCATTCTCATTTAAATGTAACCATATTTTGATATTTCTTAAATAACAAATTAAATGCATTGAAATAGAATGATAATTATGAATATCTTTTATTTCATTTCTGTGTTTGTATTAAAAATTGATGAAATGTTGAAAATAAAATAAATTACCATGTCATTGAGTTGAAGTTCAATTTGTTCTATTCTTCTTTGTATAGATTATTAGTTCTTTCTCATAAAATAATGTTGTAATTGTAAAACGAGTATTTTAATACAAAATATTCAATAAATTACTCATAATATGAAATATTCATTTATACTTCTCCATGAATTTCCATTGTTTCAAGAAAACAATTCTCTTGTATTATTATTCTTGTAAATATTTTTATCTTCTTCTTAATTCAAAAACCCATTATTCTTGAATATGTTCCAGATGGTGAAATTCAAATAGTTGGTATTCAAATATCACTCAATCAATATTTGCAATTAAACATCATTGTGGATATAATTGATGGCTTTCCTCTTTATACTTATTTATAACATTCTTATTAACATTAATAATATTGTTATACACAGTTTGAAATGGTTTTTAGATAAAGAACAAGATTCAATACCTTGCTTTTTGAAGTATTTGTTTTATATGTCGTTGAATGAATTAAACAGAAAATGATTGAAATACTACTTCTCAAAATAACTTTACATCTGAAATTAAATCATTTTGTAAATATGTTCATTTGAATGAAATGACTTTCACTTTATATTTAATATTATATCATACAATATATGTTATTATTAAATTGTCTTGATGAAATTCTAATTCAAAATTATTCTCTCAAAATATTCTGTTATATTTTGTTTGAATTGAATCATTCTATTTCTTTGAATATTCAAAATACATTAATCACAATATTTTATTGATTAATACTAATTGAATATCTATAATACAACTGTAAATGTTCAAATACTTTCATTTGTTATTCTTTCTATTTTATACTCATCATTTGTTTCATTGTATATAATTTTGTTCATACAATTATTCTTATTTATATTATCTTGCTTAGTTCTATTGTTATGAAATAATCTTTGTTGTAAAATTAAAAACATTAATAATTACAATACCAAGAAAGATTATATGAACAATTTCTGATGAATAAAATTCATAATTCATTTTGGAATTATTTGTTTGTTGTTATTCATTTTAATATTGATGATTCTCTTTAAAATTTCATAGTTTATGAGTGTAATGAATAAGAAATGTAATAATTGAAATGAGAATACCACATATTAATAAAACCATGCTTCTCTCTTGTTTATACATTTCATTACTAATCTGATACAAATTAATAATAAACAAAATGATATAATTGATAAAATAATGAATAGAACAAATATTATCAGTGTTTTATTCATTTGAATTCACTTGAATAGAACTTCATTGATATTTTTTAACAGTCTATAAAATTGAACAAAATACAACAACATTTTTATAATTCTTCATTTCCCAACTTTTTGATTGAAATTGATTAGAATTTGTATAACATTACATATAACAATTATTATGAAATAAACATTATATTCTATTGAACCAATAACCAGATATATACAAACTATTGATGTATTTATATTTATTACTCTTATTCTTTCTCATGAATTATCGCAATAATAATTCAAATAAGTACATTGAATCTATTCATGTTTAATTATCTATTGTAGAAAACTACACGTTGAACTTAAATCAATAAGTACATGTTGTTGAGTATCTTCATTATCAAAAATAAAGACGAATAACTTCATTATTTTTCAATAAAAATGAAGAGAGAAAATAATAAATTAGTCGACAGATATTGACAATGGAATAATAAACTATAATTATAGAAAGAAAGATGAGTAAAAGAAAGAAGAATATAAATAAATTAACATGATATTACTGATAATGATTCAATAATAAATAGAACTCGAGAGAATGAAAATCATAAAGAAATAAAAGAGAATATCAATAATGATTGTTTTTACATTTGACCAAATATGAAATGAATATATAATAACTCTTTTTATCTAACAAGTTGAAATGTTTCATGAGATTATTCATTGAAAACATGAAAATTGTATTTTATGATTCTTAAAACATAGAATTCACTTTGACTATGAAACTTTCATTCATTAATTCATAAACACTGATTTTTCAATTTATGAAAATCAAAATTCAATGAATCATTCAAATTCATCAACAAATCGTCATTAACATTCTCTTAATCATTTTCAATATTCATATAATTCTGTTTACTCTTTAACTTTCAATTTCTCAATATGAAAATAGAAATTAAATTAAATTATTTCAATATCATTTATTTTGTAATATAATTATATAACAATAACTATAGTAATGACTAATAGTTAATATTATTCACTTTGTATTGAATGTGACTATTAAAATATGAAATAAATGAATGACTCATTGACATTGATATTTATTGATAAAGAAATAAGTATAACACATCATTATCAACAGAATTATTAACATCAATAAGAATAATACAACCATGACAATTAAAAATAAATTTAAATTATAAAATACTAATTAATAAAATATAATAAAAACATGAAAAATCTTGGTTAGAAATTAAATTTTTATCATTATTATAGTGATATATTCACTTTAGAATATTAATATTTGCTTGATCCATAAGAGAAATAGTTCCATTTAAAAAAAACAATAGAACAACCACCCTTCACTGTGAAGAAAAATAACTGACATTCATAATAATAAACCCCTTTTTCTTTTTTATTTATTGAGATGAGGATCTATGAAATATTATTCATTATGTCTAAACCTGATACTCAACTTCTTAAAGAATTTCTCATTGGTTGTATTCAATTAAAACAGAAAGTTGGTGCAACTAAAGAAGTTGTTAATCAAATTGCACATAAAAGTTCTTATACAAACACAATTTTAAAAACAAAACATAGTGAAGTTAATGTCATTAATCAAATAGTTCAACAAACCAAAGAAGAGACACTTACCCTTATGAACGCAACAGAAACAACAATGAATAAATGGAGTTCAGTAATCACTGAAATCCAATCTCCTTCACGACAAAACAACTTTCCTTCTTTTGAACAAGAAGAGAAACGATTACTCAATGCCCAAACAAAAGTTGAAGATATGAAACGTATTGTTAATGCTCTTAACGCATCTTCTAATGATAATGGTTTACAAAGTCTTATTGAACAATTAAAGCCACCAACGAAAGAATTCAAAGACTTGAAACTACTACTACATCCAGCCTTGTCCCGATTAAAATTAAATCTGAAGTACCTAAATTTGATATTCGACCAAGAAATGATATTGATGAGATAAAAGAATCATTTACTGCTTTCAAAACAGAAATGGACAAAATGGCAGACATAGAGGAAACATGGAGAAAGATGAAAAGTCAAACAGATGAAATGAAGAAACTTCAAGAACAAATCATCAAAGAAAAACAAGAAAACGAAAATTATTTAAAACAACTTAAAGAAGAAGCTGAAATTAAGAAAAAAACACAAAAAATTCAAAGCATTCCTTCAGAACAAAAAGAAGTGATTGAAAACAAACAGAAGACTTCAAAAGTTGAGTCTATTCAAGAACCAAAACCTCTACTTCATACCGAAACAGTACCAATCATTAATTCAAATCCATTCAATCAAATACAAAATCCAACTCTTATACAGAAAGAAAAAACCTCATCAAATGCTGTACAAAATAATGCCCCAGCAAAACCTTTTCAAGAGAAAGATGTACAACAAAACAATCCATTAACTCAACAAAAAACAGTTGTATGGGGAAATTCAATCCAACCACAAGTTAGTTCACAACAACAACCAATTTCACAACCACTAGAAGTCAAACAGACAACAACCCAACAACAAAAAGATGAGTGGAAAGTACAATTTCAACAAAATACACAACAACCAAACACACAAACACAACCTCAAAAAGACATCTGGGGAAATCCAGTACAACCACAAAATAAAACATCACAAACTGGACAAAATACACAAACACAACAAAGTCTAGTACAACAACAAAATACACAAACACAACCTCAAAAAGACATCTGGGGAAATCCAGTACAACCACAAAATAAAACATCACAAACTGGACAAAACACACAACAACAAAATACACAACAACCACAAAAAGACGTTTGGGGAAATCCAATACAGCCACAAAACACAAAACAAAATCCATTCCAACAACAAAACACACAACCACAACCTCAGAAAGACATTTGGGGAAAGCCAGTACAATCACAACCTGGACAACAACAAAATCCAGTACAACAACAACAAAATACACAACCTCAGAAAGATGTTTGGGGAAATCCAGTACAATCACAACAACAAAACGTAACACAAAATCCCTTTGGACAACAACAAAACGCACAACAACCACAAAAAGACATCTGGGGAAATCCAGTACAGTCACAAAACACACAACCACAACCTCAGAAAGACATTTGGGGAAATCCAGTACAACAACAAAATGGAACACAAAATCCCTTTGGACAACAACAAAATGGAACACAAAATCCCTTTGGACAACAACAAACATCCTTTAATCAATTTCCACAACAACAAAATCCTTTTTCTCAATTTTCTAAATTGGCAAATGGTTCTACTAATACACAAATGAGCTTCAGTCGTATTGATCCTGCTGCTAGAGCTGCAGGTATTCAACAAACAAATCCACTTGATGCTTTCAAAAATGCAGGATTATTTAAATGAATTTTTTAGAAAGTTATTTTTAGAAAGTTATTTTTAGAATAGATACCTTGTCTCATTCACTAATCTTGAAAAAGATGAAGATGAGTGATTGTGTTGCACCAACATCATATAACTACTTGTTCAAGATACTTCTTGTTGGTGATCCTAATGTTGGGAAAAGTTCATTACTCTTACGATATATTGATAATGTATTTAATGAAGATACTACTACATCTATTGGTGTTGATTTTAAATTTAAGTCTATACTTATTGATGATGTAATTGTCAAATGTCAGATATACGATACAGTTTGTTAACTTTTTATGTTCTACATCAACAACCATTTACAAAAAGGCAGGACAGGAAAAGTTTAGAGAAATAGGCAATTCATATTACAATGGGGCACATGCAGCTCTGTTAGTCTTTGATGGTGGGGATGTTTCTACATTCCAAGTGCTTGAGATATGGCTACGAGATATCAGAAAATATAACACCAATATCAAAATACTTCTTGTTTGTAATAAATGCGACCAACCAGTAAACATCCCTGAAGGAACTATTAGTTTATATGCTAATGAAATTTCTGAAGAAGGAAAATGGATAAAAACATCAGCAAAAAATGGAGAAGGTGTTACTGAAGCATTTGAAACAATGATTAGAATGTTATTACCAAAGAAAGATGAAGAAAATGGAATTAAAAAGCATAAAAAGAAATGCATTTTCTTCTAAATGATTATTTAAAAGAAAAGAAAAACAAAACTAAAGAAGTATAATTTAGTGTTTAGCTTCAAAATTTTTACTAAAAGCACGAAGAGCTGCAACTCCTCTAACTTCATTTGTTTGCATATTAATTTTGATTAAATGAAAATCTCCATAAAGGACATCAATTTGACCTAAATACTTTGCCTGAATAGCACGTTTATTTTTACAGTAATCACAACAGTCATTAACAGGTAAAATTTGATTAACAATAATGGAATTAGCATCCATGTTTAGATTCATTAATTCTTGAATAAGTCGTTCAGTTTCATACAATGGTAAAAATTCTGGAATAAGTACAGGAATAAAAGTAGTCAAATTGGGATTAGTGAAATCTTCAACAATTTGTTCCGAAGTTTTAAGCATATGTTCCATTTTAGGTTTTAATTCATTAAAATTAATATTCATTCCCATCATTCCACCAAATTGACTCATCATTGGACCAAATGAATCTTGTAATTTAATAACTTTTTCCAACATATCTCTTAAAAGTGTAGGTAAAGATAAGAAACGAAGGGTATGTCCTGTTGGTGCAGTATCAAAAAGAACAAGGTCATAGTTCATTTGTTGTGCTTGACTATGTGATAAATATGTAATGTTAACTCTGTTAATTCTATTATAACAAACTTAATTATTTGTGAAAAGGCAATAGCCTCATCAATACCTGGTACTGACTTAAGCATTCCCATCATTCCAGTAAGTTCTGAAAGTAATCCAAACCCCCCATTTTGGTTGGTTCCTTGTTCACTCTCATCAAAAACCCCTTTCATTGCATCTTTTACATCAATTTCCATGACAGAAAGATTTGGAACACCAGGAACAACTTTAGGTTCTGCACCAAATTTAATATCAAAAGCATCGGAAGTGTTATGAGCAGGGTCAGTAGAAATAATAAGTACTTTCTTTTGTGGATTTCTATCAGCAATTAACACACCAAGACTACAAGATGTTGTAGTTTTTCCTACACCACCTTTTCCACCAACAAAAACCCATTTAAGAGTTTGAGATGTGATAATATGCTCAAGATTATTTGGGGGGTTTAAAGACATTGATATAGAAATGAAGAAGGTTAAGATTATTTTAATTAATAGGTATTATTTTTGATACACCACGTGGATGGAATAAATAAGAAACAGTGATGTTTTTTCATGTTTGTTTTTAAAGATTTTAAACTTAAAAAAAAGGAATTGTTTTGATGAACTTTGAAAATGATGATTATACTCTCAAAATTTGTATGGTTGGTGATTCGTGTGTTGGAAAAACATGCATTGTTAATAGATTTGTAACAGACACATTCGATCCGTATGAAAGAGAAACTATTGGAGTAAATTTTATTTCAACTATGGCACCAATTAAAGGACAAATGCTCAAAGTAACGATATGGGTTTGTTATAATTTCAGTAGAACATACAAAGAAAAAAATAACAATAATGTAGGATACTGCAGGACAAGAGAAATTTAGGTCTATGATTGATTTGTACTTTAGAAAAGCAGTTGGGGCTTTTATTGTTTATGATGTAATGTTAAGAGACTCATTCCAACACTTGAGCTATTGGATAGAAAGGGTAAGAAATGTCGAGCCAAATGTAAAAATCTTAATAGTTGGTAATAAAATTGATAAACAATCAAAAATAATTTCAACAAAAGAAGCAGAGAGGTTTGCAAATGATAATCATTGCCAATTTATAGAAGTGTCTGCTTTAGATGGGACAAATATTAAACAAATGTATCAAACAATGTTTGACTCACTTGACCCTCTAGTTCAAAATAGTCCAACAGTAGCTTTGGAAAATAAACAGTCAAATGATAAATCAGGGTGTTGTTAATATTAAATCCTTCAAAAACCAAAAGAGAAATTCGTTCAGAAAAGAATCTTTCATTTAATTTTGTAAAGCCTCAATCATATCTTCACATAAATAAAGAATCCACATAATTGCTTTATAATAATTTTCATAATATAACATTTCTTTAAATGATAAGAAAGTTTGTTGAATGTCTTTAAAAAGAGACAAATATGGTTTTGGAACTTTTTTAATATTAAGATTCTTTAATGTTAAAAGAATGAAAGAGAGTTTAATTTCTATTAATTCAGTAGATAAATTAGATACAAGAAATGTTAATAATGATAATAAGACTTCTGTTTTAAATGTTGTTTGACAAAATATATCAACAGGAATTGATTGAAGATAAGCAAGAAGTAATGCATGATTATTAATTAATAAAATTTCTTCTATGTCTAATGCAATAGAACGATGCTTTGAATCTTTTATTTGAATAGAAGAGTTTTGAGTATTTAATTGTTCTATAAAAGAATTTAAATTCATTTGATTTTGTTTTAATTCATTAAGCATTTTTTGTTTTTCAAGAATAATTTGGTTAATTGAAGGTAATAATTGTTCTGTAGTTTGTATTTTAGTAAGAATACGAGCACTATCTATTTTTTGCATTTCATTTACAATGTTTTGAATTTTATCCATTTCAATTTGAGAATGTTCAATATCGTTTTGATATTTTTGAATAAATACTTTAGAATCAATGTCTGTGTATGTTGATAATTGAATTTGATCAGTATGTGGAATATAGTCTCTTTTCATAATTATTGCATCTTCATCACATTTTTGATGTAATTCTTTTATAAATTGTTTTCCTTTAACAACTTTGTCTAAAATATCCAATTCTATTTAATTAGTATTAATTTATATTATATTGGTATGATTTAGTATAACAAACGAAATCTATTAACTTGTTCCATTTCAGTTCTACAATTTCTTTCTATTTGTTCTAATGGACTTAGATTATGTCTACTTCCAATTTGACCTCTTCTGTTTGGTCCAGGACTTTGAGAGAATTTTGATGGTGTAGAAGGATGACTCATAAATGAAATGAAGATTTTAAGATAAAGATTTTATTTTATTATTTTTTTATTATCGTCTTTAACTTTCAATATCTTTTTTTTAGTTAATTAAATATAATAAAATTACTCAGTCAATTATCTTCATACAAATGTATGTTTATTTTGTTCAGTAGTCATTAAATAGGCAGCTCGTTCATCTCCAACAAGTGACCTTAATCGAGAAGTATCCATATGGTTATAAAGAATATGAACACTAGCATCATTAACACTTCCTGGAATCATATTAATAAATTCTGCAACATAATGAGTTGGTGTTGGAACTTCATAAAATAAAAGGTGTTGAATTCCTTTAATTCTAAATCTATTAAAGAAATGAAAACGTTCAGTAATGACAAAGAATTCCCATTCATCTTCATGATAAAATCTTGAACGAGCAGAAGAAATAGCTTTAGTAGATGAATATTCACATAAACAAATACATCTAAAATTTTCAGTATTTAAATATTGTTTAATTCTTAAATAATCAAAATAACTTGGAATATATAATAATGTTTTTGATTTAATACCATCTGAATATCCTTGAAGAAATATTTTAGTGAAATATTCAAAACGTTCATCAGGAGAATTCATTGGAGTTGTAGCTTTATATTTATAAAATGTTATAGGAATAGTTCTAATCATTTGAGATAATGTACCTTTTATTGTTCTTTCTGATATTTGAATAATATGATTATTTAAACATAATCTAATTACTGAATTTAATAATGGTGTTTGATATCTAGAATAAATAATGGTTTGTCTATAATATCCTCCTTTTTCATTTATTTCATGTTCATAAACTCTTCTAATATCTGTGGCATGTTGTTTCATTGGTATTTTATTACATTTTTTAATAATTTCAATTAGATGAGAGATGTTTTGCATTTCCATAGTATCAATAGATTCTAAATACAATACTTTTATTGATGATAATATGTCTTGTCCTTCTCCATTATTACTCTTTGCTATAAATGTTTTAATACCTAATGGAGATGCAATAATTAAATCACTTTCATAAAAATTAGAATAAAAATGAACACCATTCATTCCAAATTTTACTCCAACTCTAAAACAATCATCTTCATTCCCTTCAAAAATTTGATAAAATTCTTTTGGTTTCATTGTTTTAATTTCTAATGGAACATCTCTAAATTCTTGTGCAAATCGTTCTTCATTTGCAATATTTTGTTGAAATTGATTTCCAAAGATTGTTAATAATGTTTTTATAAAAATAATTGCTGGTGTTTTAAATGGAAATAAAACTAATACAGATGGTTTAACAAGTCCCATATCTCTTATTTGTTCTTCTTTATGTTCAAATGTATGTTTCATTCTTAATAATCTGATTTCTCTAATATGACATGCAATATGCAATGTTGTTAATAATCTGTGTAATGCAAATTCTTCATCACTCATATGTTTAATAATAAAAGTATCTGAATAATTTCTTAATCCATTAAATTCTTTTATCATTAAATCGTTCAGTGTTAATTCATTTACTTTTAAAAAGTCTTTAAATTCTTTCCAAAAACTTATTGGAACTGAAGATGGTCTATCATTCTTTTTTGTTATTATTTCATTAACTTCATAATTACTTTGAATTTGATAATTTTCATTTTTTTCTATTATTTTTAGTGGTTGTTTTAATGCAGCTTCTTCAAATGGTCTTTGAAGAAAGTGTGATGAATTACAATCATCTTGAATGTCTGTTGGTATTTGAGAAAGATTTTCTTCTTCTTCAATTTTCACTTCTTCAAAAATATCATCTCTTTCATCAATTTCATCATCAGGAATAACTCTTCCTACTTTTTCTATATTACTAACTTCATGTTTTATTTTATCAAGAGAATCATGTTCATTGAGACTGGGTTCTCTGTCTTTTAGTTTTTTTAAATCTTTCTTTGTCTTTTTACTTTGAGATTGATGTTGTTGTCTTCGTTTCATCTCAAAGCACTTTACTTTTTAAACCCTTCTTTTTTTTTGTTATGAAAAACGAAAATTTGATTTAATTAAACAAAGTTAAATAGTTAAAAATACTAATAAAAAACTAAAAAATAACAGTTTATTGCTTCAATATAAATCAAATTTTTAAATACTCAATGCAATATCAACAACACACATCTGTCATTTATTTGTTAGTTACTTTTCTTGGAGTTTCATTTGGACTTATTACTTTATTGTATACTTATCAACGAACATTGACTCAAACATCATTTCTCAGTTCAAAGACATTACTTGATAATACAACGATTAATGCATTTGCTTATTATAAAGGTGGGTATCAAATAATTCAACAAAATATAATACCAAATTTAAATGGAACATGTACTGCTTCTGATTATCAATTAGAACAAATTTTTGAATTATTATTTCATCATCGAGGAAATGTATTTTTTAGACAATTTATTCCATTTTATTCAAATACATCAGAAAGTATTTTATTAGCTGATACAATAATTGAATTAAATGGTAAATATGATATTAAATTATATACAAGTTGTTCTATTCAAACAGGAATATTTATTAATCCTTCTTTAAGTATTAATCAAAATAATGGAACTGTTACTATGCTTAAATGTTATTTAGCTGTTACTAATTGGATTCAAAACGATCTTAATTCACTTAGAAATATAGTTAAACCTCAATTACTTGAAGCTTCTCGTTTGAAACTTGATCATTTACCATCAATTACTACACTCCAAACAATGAATCTTGTATTTAATTCAGAAAAAAGACCAGTGTTTAGAGGTGTTATTAGTGGAGATGGAGAAAATGTAATTACTATTAAAGGTGTTTCATTTGAAGAAGAAACTCAAAAATTTCAAATTATGATTTTATTAAATATTTTCGTTATGGTTTATTACATTCAATCATGGGTTGTATTATCTTCTGAATCAAATGATACTCCTCCAACATCATTTATATCTTTATCTCTTTTTCCAGTATAATTTATTGTTTATTTCTTTATTGTTTTTATTCATTATTGAATGGTTGAATTATATTATTAATTTTCGTGTTAAAAATATGAGTTAAAATCATTTCTCTTTAATTGAACATCATTTAATAATATCAAAATATTTTTTTTTTGGTTATATTTAAATTCTTTTGATAAAAAGTTGAGAAAAATAGAATATACTTTAGAAGGTATTACTGAATCTCTTTTTATATTTCTTCATATCATACATACTAATTCATTTTTTAGTAATTTGTTGTTTGTTGTATTATTGACTATTGTATAACAATCATTGAGTTTCTCCCATTTCTTCTCTTATGATATTGTTTTTTGTTCTTCTGTTGTGGGTAAATTAACAAAAGATTTATTTTCATTAAAGAATTATGAAAGGTTATATAGTCTATAATACCTCCTGTTTCTTCAATAAAATACATAAAGAATAATATCAACTTTGTCTATCATCTACACTATTGGTATTTATTTTGATTATGAATAATTACATCAACAAATCAATGTACTTTGATTATTATCATTTTACTTTAATTATAATTATCGTAACAAAGTGTATGTATTATTTCAATAAAGATATTGTAATGTAAATAAGATTTATAACACTACAAACCAAATATAAATTTGAAAACTATCTCATATATCTTTTCATTGATTATTTATCATTTTAATTGTAATGAAAATTGTTTATTAAATACAATTAAAGTATGTACATTCAATGATTATTAATTGGTTGTAACTAATGATATTGGTTAAGAGATGAAAAACATTAAGACATTTCTTTTAATGGTTTGAATAACAAAAAAAAATAAGAAAAATGAACTTAAAAAACAAAATAGATATTTAAGAATGACAAGTACGACAGACTTAAAAGAACAATATGAACAAGCAAATAAAATGAAAATTGCCACATTACCAGAACAAATTACACCAATATCTGAAGAAATAAAAGAAAAAATAAAGAAAATGTTTGCAAGAGAAAAAAGAACAAGAGGATTAAAATATATGATGCATGGGAATGACAATCTTCTTCGATTAAAAGAAGAATTATTTGAAGGATATAATCTTGTTGATTCAAAACAAAAAGAAAACAAAACAATAAAAACACAAAAAACACATGATGACAGTTATTATATTATTATGCCATCTGTTTCTGCTCCTTTAAATCTTGATAATATTCAACAATTCATTAAACAAACAAAATATATTAAAAGTTCATTATGTGATACAGTAAATGGTGTTGTTGATATTACATATCAAGGAGTTGTATATCATTTTATTAATAAACCAACAAATGATATTCCAAAAGACAGAATTGTTGCAGTGTTTTTAATTGATGAAGATTGGCAATTTGAAGATTTACCATTTAAAACACCAGAAGAATGTACAAGTAAATGTTGTTGTTTTTATGTTTCATTAAATCACCAACAACTTCCAATGAAAATATGGTTAAGACATGCACAAATACTTCATGTTTGTTTAAATTATAAACAAATTTTCTTTTAAAGAAGAAGAAAGTTAATAAAGTAGCTTGAAACAGATAATAAAAGAAATTGGGAAGAATGTATTAATAATTTTTGGAGTACGTTGAGAAGTTTTATACATAACAAAGAAAGAGAATATCGTAGATATTGATATTGATTTGTTTTGTTTTATCTTTTCTAAGTTTTATTTCATTAATAAGAAGAAAAATGAAAAAATAATAATAGTAGAAGAGAACTTTTAATTGTTTTAGTTTTAAATGACGGTTAATTCATTCCAAATAACTAACTATTTGGGTTTCCCTTTATTAGTTATAGGATCAGAACAAGGTATTCGATTGGTTAAATATAAACCAGAATATTGTTATCCATTACAACATATTTTATTTCCAATTGAAGGAGTAAAACAGGCTTTTTTATTTAAACAATATGTCTTGTATTTCACTCATTCATACTCAAAAACAAGTTCCCCTAATAGATTACTTTTCTTTGAAATAGGAAGTAATCTCTTTGATGATTTGGAAAGTCCAAAAAAATATAATGCAATAATTAATCAAAAAAAACTAGATGACATTGATTTAGTACAAATACCATTAAATTCAAAAATTATTGCAATGAAAAAAGTTGGAGAAGAATATATTATGGTTTTATGTCTTAATATGTTATTTTGTTTTGATAAAGAAATGGAATATGTCTTTTCTATAGAAGTTAATCATCCTACTGGTATTACTGCATCACAGTCAAGTATTAATATAATGTATATTTCTGATAATCATTATTGTGTTGATGAAAAAAAATTTATGGATAATAAGACACTTAATAACGTTAAGACTTATCAAAACTGTTATTGGAGAGAAATAGTCTCATTAATGGGTTATTCAAATGAAGAATATATCATTACGGCTATGGTTGTTTCTTCTTCTATTGAAATTAAAGTATTACAAGGAATTAATGAAAAAAAGAAATTTATTATTACAAAACCATATGACTCAACCATCCGATTTGTTGGTGTATATGGTAAAGGAAATAATAGAGTTATATTTATTGGAATAAACAACTATATTTATAGTGCTATTATATCACATGATAATCCCAAAATGAATAGAAACGAAACTAAAGAACCATTTAGTTTTGGAAAGTCAAGTAGTCTTATTACTTTTGGAGAAAAAGAATCAAAAACACAATGTTATGTAAATATTTTCCATGGAAATGTTCAAACAATCTTTAGTTATGATTTTCTTACTAATAAACTTCAAAAGGAAATGACACCGATGATTGGCAAACTTTAAAATTTATTTTTTATTTAAAATTTCCATTGTTGAAGTAATTTAGGTTAAATTGAAGTTAACAAATTTGAGGTCAAAACTCTTTTCATCTTCTTATTTCAATTAATAGTATGAGTCAAGACTATCAACCTATGTTAGTCTCAATGAGTGAAATTACTCCATCTTTACATTTATCTCTTTTAAATAATAACAATGATGCGGTTTGAATAATTTTCTTTTAATATTTTGTTAAAATGAATTAACGTTAATAGCATGCTATAGACTCTTTTATTGATCAAATTCTTAAAGTAAAGTATATTCCATTACCTGTTGTTACGTTTGTTTTTATGTTAATAAAACAAAGAAAATTAATGTTTATAATGTAATTTTATATAAAAAAAAAGTTAATAAAGTATTAGTGTTGGTGCGTTGAGTCATTGTTATAAAATTATTTTTGCATTTTGGAAAGAATTAAATAAAGCAATTTCTTTTGGGTACTCTTCTCAATCAACTACAATTGTTATGTCACATATTTCTAATTGTGTTTCATAGTTTGTATTTATTAATATCTATTTATCTTTAAAAATAAGTATGATTAATCATTTAGTGAAGCAATTAAATCAGTTTCCTCCCTCATAGCAAAGAATAAATGTAATATTTTATTACCAACATTTCTTATGTATAAAGCACTGTGTTTAGATACATTTGCTTCTTTAACACAATTACTTGAAAAAATAAGACAACAAAAAACTATTATTCAAACAATTCCTTTAACATTTACTGTATTGTATGGAGGATTATTAACATCATTATCATACGCTCTTCCTTCTCTAAAAGAATCAATTCATTCTAATATCATTGATAGAGTAAATGATATTTCTTGTGGAACTCCTCCATATGGAGAAACATCACCAATGTTAGATGCTGATAAAAAGATATCAGGAAGTTCAATGTATATCAGTGATGAAGTTCATTTAAAAGCAATCCATTACATGCCTTTTAGGTCTAGAGGAGAATTTGTTGCATCAGTATTAAGAGGATCAATTTTGTTTGTTTCTGAAACGAAATGTGAAACGCTTGAATGTTCTGATGATTTCCAAGATTTTATCAATGAATTTATTAAATGGAGAACATCATCTTGGAAATCAAATGAATGGAGAGATATTACTTACATTATGTGTGAGGATGCAATGATTAAAAAAATGCCTAAAGAATTTAATAAAACATTAAAAATATATGCTCATTCAACGAATTTATATGACATAGAAAAAGTAATATTCTTATCGGATTATATTAAACGATGTTTAATATTATTAGTTGGTCTTCATCCAAATTTTGTAATTGATGAACACTTGGATATAGAATCACTTTTAACAATTATTAAAATATTTATTACTACGGATAATGCAGAAGCATTAACTAATTTATTAATATTACTTATTGAATTACTTCCTTTTTTAAATGGTAATTCACGTAAACGAGTTGTATTTGATTTATTACTAGAACAATACTTTAGATACTTTTTTATGCATTGGTGTGACTCAGTTCAATTTGCTTTTCAAACAATTTTATTATATCGAATCACTCTTGCTCGTTTCTCTAAATTAGACTGTTTACATCCAAAAGAACTTCAATTATATTCATCTCGTTGTAGAGTTAACTATAATTCTTTATCATTTGACTGTAATGTAGTAAAACGAATGAATGAACGTATTGAATTATTGAAAGATATTTTAAAACATTTAGAACCAAATGACAAAAATTTTATCCCTTTAAAACGTTCTATGATGATATTTAATGAAAGAAGAAAAGAGTATGAACTTAACTCAAAAAAATATAACGGTGGTGCTTTACCTAAAATCTCTTTTTTTCGTCCTGAATCTTTGGAATAAACTTAGAATTTAAAGTCTTGTATTTTTCATTGTATTATCTTTTCATCACCTAAATACTCTTTGTTCCGTTAAGAAATAACTCAGTATTTTTTTGTTATTCATTCCACAAATGTTCCTTTGTTCTAATTGCAAAAAAAAAGAAACATTCTTTCCTTTCACTTATTCTATCTTAATTAATCTTAATAAAAAAGATGTTTCGATAAGAGCCATTTGACTTTCCTTAGTTGATTCGTTGATTATGTCTTTTATCTTATTTCTGTTCTTTGGTCCATCCTTAATTTCACTTTTGTTTAGATTGATAATTAATGTAATTCTATCTATTCTAAAAGTAATTTATATCTATCTTTTATTTTTATAAACCTAGAATGTTTAATTGATTTTTAAGGGATAGTATAAATATTCTGAAGATATTGCTAATTTCTTTAGATACAACATATGTTGTTATATCATGAAATAACATGATTATTATAAAATAAATGTATTAATCAAACTTTGTTTCAAGCCACACCTTTAGGTTTAATGTCTGGCAAAGTAGTTGAGAAGAAAAAATATTAACTATAAAAATAATTGAATGAAATGGATAAATCAAAATGCTCTATATAATTTTTTTAAGTTTTCATCTAACCATCATTTTCTTTATGTATTGTATCTTCTTTGCTTGAATAAGACTCTCTACTTATTCTAATTAGTCTTAAAATTCGTTATTATTATTCTCATTTCATATTGTGTTATTCTTATTCATTTTTGTTATTTATATCAAAAAAAAATAATAATAGTTTTAGCAGATACTTTATTTTATTAGAAGAAGAGTTATAATAAATTAAAAAAAAATTAATGGTAATAGGAGTAAAGAAAAAAAACAAAAACTTCAACGAACTAAAATAGTTATAAACAACAAAGAGAGCATGAGTGAAACAAAACATCAATTAAGAGACGCATATTTAAAAATGAAATCGCTTCAGGCAGACTTAGATCATTTGAGATTGATTGATGGATATATTCATGAAGAGCAACAAGCCCTTAGACTAGAATTATCACGAGCACAAGAAGAAGTCAAAAGGGTTCAAAGTGTACCATTGCATATTGGTCAATTTGTTGAGATGGTAGACAAAGACACAGCTGTTGTTACTCTTTCTAGTGGAACAACACAGTTTGTTCGTATTTTATCTACTATTAACAGAGAACTTCTTAAACCAGGAACATCTGTTGCACATCATAAACAATCAAACGCTTTAGTTGATGTATTACCACCAGAGGCTGATAGTGCCATTAGAATATTGTCCAAAGGAGAAACACCTAATGTAACATATGCTGATATTGGAGGGTGTGATATTCAAAAACAAGAAATTAGAGAAGCTGTAGAACTTCCATTAACTCAAAGTGAGTTGTATAAACAAATTGGTATTGATCCACCACGTGGTTGTTTGTTATATGGACCACCAGGAACTGGAAAAACTATGTTAGCTAAAGCTGTTGCACATCATACCTCGGCATCTTTTATCCAAATTGTTGGATCTGAATTTGCACAACAATATCTTGGAGAAGGTCCAAGAATGGTTAGAGACGTTTTTAGATTAGCACGTGAAAATGCACCATCTATTGTATTTATTGATGAAGTTGATTCCATTGCCACAAAACGTCATGACGCACAAAATGGAGCTGACCGAGAAGTTCAAAGAGTTTTATTGGAGTTGTTAACTCAAATGGATGGGTTTGATCAAACAACTAATGTAAAAGTAATTATGGCAACAAATAGAGCTGACTCATTAGATCCAGCATTATTAAGACCTGGAAGACTTGATAGAAAAATTGAATTTCCATTACCAGACAGAAGGCAAAAGAGGTTAATCTTCCAAGTGCTTACATCTAAAATGAACCTTTCTAAAGAAATTGACCTAGAAGATTATGCTTCACGTCCTGATAAAATCAGTGGTGCAGAAATAGCTTCTATTTGTCAAGAAGCTGGTATGCATGCAGTAAGAAAGAATAGATATATTATCCTTCCAGCTGACTTTGAGAAGGCTTACAAGAAAGTTGTTAGAAAACAAACACAAGCAATGGACTTTTACAGATAAAATTGAATTTCTTTTTTCATAGAAAGGAGAAGGAATAACATTTTATTAAATTTTCTAAAAAAAAAAATTGGTATTTTATAAGTAAATAATAAATAAATTAATCAAAAAGGATGAGAAAAAAAAGAACTTAAAACAGTTATAATGTTAAAAATCAAAAGAATTGAACTTCTTCTTCTTTTTATTATACTTAGTACAGGAAAATATATTGGATTTTTTCCAAGTAACCATGAATGTAGTATGAATGATACTTGTGTTGCATTAAGAAAAAATCAATTTACTTATTATTATAAATATAAAGGAGGTGATGAACATTATGAAAGAATCAATTCAATATTTAGAAAAATTGAAAAGGATTTTAATTATTATAGTAAAACATTGTCTAATGAAGGAAAGAAGTATTTAGATCCAATAAGAACATGTTTTGGTCGTTTAAAAAATAGTTATAATTCATTTAAAAGTGAAATGACAACAATTAATCCTCAAGTCGAAGATATAAGAAGTAAATATGAAAATTGTGAAGATACTGTCAAACAATTAGTAGAAAAACAAACCGAAGATTATTATGAACACTTAAAAAATGAAAATGAATTTGATAATAACACTGCTTTAGTTCAAGCAAATCAATCTCTTTCTAAGAACCTTAATGACGTTAATCAATTAGCTAGTTTAACTAGAACTTATATTGAAAATCCTACTGCTTTATTAAAAAGTCTTACTCAACAATTTGCCCACTTAAAAAAATCTCTTTTGGCATGTAAAGGAGATAGAAAGCAAATAGAAGATATTATTAAATCTTCTCCTGCATTAAAGAATTGGAATGAACTTATTGATAAGGCTAAAGTTGCAAATGAAGTTTTTATTGACCTTTGGGAAGGGTATCTTTATTTTAGAGGATTTAAATGTAATACTGCACAGCAAGACAATGCAATTAATACACTAAAAGATATAGTCAAAAAAAGAACACGTAAATTTAATCCATCGGTTCAAGCTAAAGTGGAACATTCTATATCAAAAGTATTTGATGATAATGAAAGAGATATTATAGAACATGGTTTACATCTTGAAAATAACTTTTATACTCAATCAGATTTTAAAGAAAAGATGTTAGCAAAATGGAATACGACATACTCTCCTACAAATGTGCAAAAGCCAAGAAAAAGTATGGGACCAACACAAATTCTTGAAGCAGCATTGAAAAATGCAAAAAAATCAAAAAATAAAGAGCTTGTTAAAGAATTAACATCAAAACTTAAGATGTCAAAGCTAATTGATGATAAAAGTTATAGAGATAATTTCATTAATCAAGCTGGTGAAGTTTATAAGAAACAACTTAGTGGAGAATATTCAAAAGAAAAAAGAAAAAATTGGAAAGAGGATATTGCAAAAGCAATGAAAAAAATACTTGGAGGAAAAGGTTCAGGAGATAAAATAAAACAAGAAATTATCAAACGACTAGTTCATAGACATGAAAAACTAGTAGGTGGTGGTGATAACATAAAAGGTAATAATTATGTTAACACTATAAGTGAAAATAATAATGAGATAGATAAAGTAACTAATTCTCAAATCCTCATACGCTCTAATAATAAAAGAAGTAAAGCTAAATTATTAACAAAAGCACAAAGAACAAGTAAACAAAATGAAAATAAGACTAAAAATAAAAAGATTGTTGTTCAATCTAGAAAGAGTGAGATTGAAAGAAGATTAGATAAAGAAATTGCACAAGAAATGAAAAGACAAATACTTATCAAAGAACAAGCAAGAAAAAAGATTTTAAATGAAATTAAAAAAGAGTATAACCAAAAAAAGATTAGAAGAACAAAACATGAAGAAAGAGAGAAAGAAATTAAAAAAATAAGAAAATTAAGAGATAAGTTAGACTATCTTTTTACTAAAAGAGAAAGTGAAGAAAAAGACAATAGAATGAATAAAAGAATTAGAGAATTAAAAACAATGATTTCAGATCATTTCTTTAAAAGAAAGCAATTAAGAAAGATATATAATAAAATGAAATATTCAGTTGACCCAATTCAACAAGTTAATAAACTGGTTGAATTGTATCACAAACAAAATAAAATGATGGGAATTCATTCAATTGATGATATCTATGGTGATGTTAACAGTAACATACCTCTTCTCAGAAAAGAAGAAAGAAAACTTCTTCATCGTATGGGAATCAAAAAGAAACAAACCATAGATTATGATGATGTTATTCCAACTCCTCCAAATGAAGACATTGATAATCCAGAAGAAAAAATAATAAAACTAGAAAGGCAAGTAAATCAACAAAAATGGAAGCGGTGTGGTTGTGGTGTGAATTACCGTAAGAATTTTTAATTGATGTTTTTTTAATATATTTAATATTCTTTTTTTGAATGAATTTTTCATAATAAGTGTTATGATGTAGTTCTATTCTTTATCATATTTCACTGTTTTTGTATTTTTTGTATTTTTTTTTTTTGAAGTATCAATAACAAACATGAGAATTTGTATATTTAGAATATTGCTAAGATGAATTTATATAAGTAATTTGTAAGAGAAACATTATTATAATAATCTCACTATTTAATAGTTTATAAATGAATTAATCATAAGTCTTATTAGAAATGTAAATATAATTAGAATTAAATTCATATTTGTTTGACTAAAAAAGGTTCTAATTCAAAAATAGTTTATCAACTATTATTAAAGGTTATTATTATCTCTTAGTATCATTCAATCAAAACACCTTATCTTTAAATAATTCATTCATAAAAAAGAAGGTGTTTAAGTGTTTGTTGGTTGATATTCTTTTATTGTAAATTCATTTAAATATATCAAAAATAACATAAACTCATTAAATATAAAATATCGTTTTATATAACACATAATCAAATAAAAATGAAAAATCAAAGAAGAAGAAAAAAAGATCGAAATAATTAGATCATATGACAACACCAATTGAAGAACTTATCAAAAACGCTATTGAAATCAAGGACATATTTACTGTTAAAGAAATGACAAGAATTACTGGAATACAAGCAAACCAAAGAAATAAAATTTATCCATTATTATTAGGTATAAGAGAAGAAATGAAACTAAATATGGAAAAAGTTGTAGAAACAGATAAATTTCTTCCTTTTTATACCCCAATTTTTTCTTCAAATCTTTCTGAGATTATGAAAAGTCTTGCTCTTATAATTGGTAATCTTAAAGGAGATGAAATGGCACTTGCACAAGTGGCTTTACCTTTGTTATCACTTGATTTAGAAACAGATCAAATTTGTTCTCTTGTTGATAAAATTGTTAATTTGTATATTCCATTAATTAAAGAAGAAAACAAAGAAGTTGTTGAAGGAATATATGTTATTTTCAATTTGATTATTCAATATCATTGTCCAGAATTAATTAAAAAATTTACAGAAGTAAAAGTTGATTTAAAACAATTTGTAGTTAATGAAGTCTGTATGTTATGTCTCCCATTGATAGAATCAATTCAAGGAAAATTACAATTAATCGATCAATTATTACTCTCTTCTGATCAAATGCTTCATTTTTATGTATTAATTTCACATGTTATTTTATTAAAAGATACTTTATTAAAAGCACCTTCAGCTGAAGCAGTTATTAGTGGAATTAACTCTAAAATTTCAGAAGATGAAATAAAGAAAGTAGTTGGATTTGCTAAGGCACTTGTCAGTAATACACCAATTTCAATAACCAAACAATTATTTGCTTGTATTACAAATTCTCCTCAATATCAAAGATGGGTTTATTCAACTATTACCACAGGAAATGTTGCTATTGTCTCTCCAAAAGATATTTTTGCTGATAAAAATAGTAGAGGATTTTCACTCTTTCTTATTGATGGAAGAAAGAGAGAGATGTACCTTAGTGGAACTATTCCAGGAGCTATCAATATTGATGCTAGTTCAATTCAAAGTGAGCCTGAAAATATTGAGAATTTTATTAAAGATATTGAAGGTCTTAAGAAAAGTAATACCCATATTGTTGTATTTGGAAATACTGACCATAGAGATGCTGTAGAACAAATCCAACAAATAATGATTTGGTTAATAAAAAATGGATTCAAGCATGTTTCAGAATTGCATAATGGTTTTACTGGTTATCATTATTTATTTGATAATGAAAAAGGATTTCCTGTAGAAAACCATTCACTTACAAATTGCAGTATTTGTAGAAAACAAGGTGTAGAAGGGGTTAATAATTTGATTAGAGCTACAGAAAATGTTGGAACAAAAGCTTTTGAATTTGCTAAGGGTTGGTTTGGAACAGCTGTTGCCTCTATGACAGTTAAAGAAAGTGAAAATGTAAAAGATGTAAAAGATATTCAACAAGAAAATATAAAAACTGAAACAAAAGAGATAATTCAACCTAAACAAAAAACCACTCAAATTCAAAAAGAAGAAAAGAAAGTTGACGGCAATAAAGAAGAGAGTGATTATTATGAAGAATTAATGAAAACAGAATTCCATATGAAAGGTGAAATTATTGGTGATAAGAACGAAAGTGTCATTGTTATTGGAACTAATAGAGAAATGATTTTGATTAATGAGACTGACGGAAAGTATCAATTAGTTAAAAAAATTCCATTAATATTATTAAAGAAAATCTCTTTGAAAAAAGCAACTCCAGGTATTCTTACTTTCAATGGTGTTCCACCTCATTTACCACTTACTATTAAATTAGAAAATGTTCAGTCCTTCTTACAATTCTTGAAAAGTAAATCAGCCAAAAAAGAAAATCAGAAAGCTGACTAACTAACGACTATTAGCTGAATATTTTAATTAGTTAAAAGCTAAATGAAGGTTCTTTTTTTAGAATTTTTAATTCAATACTTTTAGTTTGTTAGAGATTAATTTATTCAAAATAGAGATGTTTATAATCTTAGCTGTTTTCATAAAAATTTCATCCTGAGATTAACCTTTGTTTCATTTATTAATTCACTAAAAAAGTTTTCATTCTTCCTTTTTCTTATTTTGACAAATATCTTCAAAACATAAACGTATAATTTTAAATACATTTCTTCTTTAAACATTCTTTAAGACTTATTCTCATTAACTTTTCAAACATATTTTATAAAATCTATTTCACACTTTTTTATATTCTCTTTCAATTGTGTCATGTCACTTCTTCTATTTCTTCTTTTTATTCATACATAGTCTCAAACACTTGAATCATTATTTTCATTATCTTCTTTTCAACTTCACTCTTTTTCTTAACAATAAATTACATTATTTATTTGTTGTATGTAAAATTAAATATCATTTTATATTATTTTGGTGGTTTAATTCTTTCCAATTTCATTTTACTAATCAAACTATGCAAATTTCATTATTATTATTATTATTTATCATTTCATTCTTTTATCATCATTTCTACCAAATTTGAACTATTCTAGTTATTTCTATTATTGTTCTTCTTCTCCAATTTCCACTTCATAGAATGTTATTGTATTTATATATTCATTTCTTTATATTCATACTTCTTTTCTTCTTCACCTCAATTCTTGCTTTATTTTACTCATCACTGGTAACTTATCCTTATTTAATTGTGTTTCTTTCAATCCATTTCATTCAACTTTTCAATATTATCATCTCTAATATCCATTTATAAAATTAAAAGAAGAATATGGTAATGGATCATTTTTGAAACACATCATTTTGTTTTTATTTCTCTTATTTATTTGTTATCTCATGACTATAATATAGTCCTCCACCCATTCTTTCTAATTTCTATATTTCTAAATGATACCGTAATATTAATAGTATTTGAACACATTCATAATTTAATGAGTCATCAACTTTCATAATACATAAAGTGCATCTATATTTCTTTTATTCCTTTCATTGAAGTTTATACCATTTTCATTTTTTTGATGTTAACAACTATCTTTCTGCACAATACTTATTTTGAGTAATTTAGTATTTAGTTTGATTAACTGCAAGTTACTCTTCATTTTTATTCTTGTTAATAAATGTGAAGAATTTCATAATGATATTCAGTGTTGTTATTACATTTTCTATGTTTCTTCTATTATTTCTTTTCGTTATTAAAATGACTCTTCAGTTACTCATTTCATTTTCTGTTTATTTTTGATATTTTATCTATTCCTTATACACATTTACATATCATTTCCTTACATTCCCTTTTCTTTCAATACTATCCTTGTACTATATCAAGATACTGTATTTTTCAATTTTTGGTTTCATTCAATATTTCAACAATCACTATTGTAGTTTTTACTCTCTTCTGTTTTACTTTTTGCTATCTTCCATATTCATCTGAATGATGAAGAGTAGAGGGGATAAGGAATCACCTTGTAGAATTCCTCTATTTAATTTAATACATAATAGTTATTCATTAAATTTATAACCGATGAATATCTTCCATCTAGTCATCATACTTTCAATAATGTCAATGATGACATCCTCTACATTAAAATACTTTAATGATTCAATAACCCATTCGTGGTTTACTGTGTCATATGTTTTCTTAATGTCATAATATGACTTCACATATTTTGGGTATTTCTCTTCTTTCTGCTGCTTTAACATGTAGCTATTAATTATTCCTTCTGGCAACGAAAAAAAGCAAATAATTGAAAAAGAAGAGAATGAATGATATAAAAGAATAAAAAGAAAGTAAGAAGTAGAAGAAGATGAAGAAAGAATAAAAGTAGAAAGGAGAGAATATAAAAAGAAAGAAGATAAAGTGTAATAAAAAAAAAGAGATGATAAAAGAAGAAAAGAAAGAAAAAAATAAAGGATGCAAATTTTATTGAAACAAATAAAAAAAGCGCAAAATTTAATGATGCAAAATTTAATGATGCAAAATATTTAGCAACATATTTTATTGATGCAAAATATTTTGAAATAAAAATAATTCATCATTTGATATTATTATATTTGATAATAAATTATATTATATATTAAATACATCATATTTCTTTATTATTTATCTTTCTTTTTATTATTTCATATATTAAATTATTATTCATTCATTTATTATTCATATTTCATTTATTAAATAAAATGAAAATGAAATTGTAAAATATCAATTAAATATTCATGAATAATTTATTAATATTTAATAATTGAAATAACAAATAATAAAGTAACAATAATGATATATTCAATATATTCTTTATTTGATTTGTTCAATATTAGATTATTCTATTTCATTATCATTTCATTGTCTTCATTATTTTATTTCATTATTTCATATTCATTTATTATTTTTTAAAATCAAATAAACAATAATATTGATATTCATTCATCATATTCATTTAATATAATAAATATACACAACATTTCAGAATAAAGAATGAATAATTAAGAATGAAAATATTGATTTATTCAATATTTTATTCAACATAAAATCAATAAAACATATATTTTGATAATACACAAATGAAATAATAAAGAAATATACAATACTCAAGAATTAATAAAAAAGAAATAAAAAGAATAAATGAATATAAAATTGATAAATAATAGAAGAAAGAAATAGAAACACAACGAAAAACAAATAATATAAAAAGAATAAAAATATATAAAAGAATAAAAATAAAGTAGAAGAAGAATATAAAAATAATAAATCACAAAGAGATGATAAAAGAAGAAAAGAATGAAAATGGTGTATTTTTAATGTAAAAATTAGAAATATGAAATAATAAGTGTCTAATTTAATTGTGTAAAATGATTAACAATATTTTATTATTGAAAAATATTTTACTCTTTTTTATGTTATTATTTATATGTATAACTTCATCATGATGTTTATTATATATTCAATCATATGTGTTATGTTATTATAACATATAATAAGTGATAAAATATAAATGAAAATGATATGAATATATGATATAGAATATAAAAAACAAAAGAATAATAAGAATAAATGATAAATAAAAGGAGAAATGATAATCAATGATATAATAATAAATAAAAAGTATAAAAGATAAAATTAATATTAATATAAATCAAAAGAGAATAAATGATAATAATATAAAAATGATAAGAATATAAAAATGATAAAGATGAATATTCAAATAATAAAATACATTTAAATATAAAAGAATAACAATAAGAAAATCTAAAGAATATAAACATAAAAATAATAAAATAAGAAGAATATAATAATATAATAATATATAGATAATAAGAAGATGATAGATAAATAATATAAACAGAGAAATAAATATAAAAATACGATAGATAAATAACATATAAATAAAAGAATAAAAAGAATAAAAATAATTAAATATGATTCATCAAATCATCTATTTCATTAATATTTCATACAAAATGAATACAAATGATAATAAAATATAAACATAAATATTTATAGTATTCTGTATTTATCATATTTTTTATTTATTTTTATTTTAGGAGCAAAATATAATAAAGTGGAATATTCTATGGATGCAAATTTTTTTGCATCTTTTTCATTTTTGTAAATTATTTAGATGCATTTTTTCTTTGCTAATTTTCGTACCCATCTAATAATACCCTTAAACTAAATAAGATAGATTACCACTAAGATTTGTTCAATGTTTTTTTTTATTATTTTAACAGTTATTAATGTTGAAGGAAGATATCTCTATGATATTATTGATGCACAAGACAATGTACTTAATTCTAGAAATGAGGAGAAATCATACAAGTACTTTAAATATGTTAGTAATGAATATCAAACTGAATATTATCCTCTTAATAGTTGTATTGGTTTTACTGATTATGCTGCTTATTTCTTTTATAACAACAATACACATATGAATTTTACTTATTACAGTACTATGGAAAATTGTAAAAATGCATTTGCTCCTATTGAAAACCGTACACTTCAAATTAATTATTCTACTATTGATGAAATTAGGAATTCATATCTTCTCATTTATACATATCATGACCAAGGATGTAAAAACTTACAAACTATTTTTTCTAAAAAGAATTATGTTTTCC